>NC_141761.1:101208808-101508808 GCF_982258835.1 Parasteatoda tepidariorum
ATGCACCTACTCATCTCACAGAAGAATTGTTGAAATCCTTAAGAATCCTTAGAAGAAATCCTTAAAAACATTTTTTCCTCTCATTTCCACTATACATACAGTAATTATTTAAAATAAGCATTTTTTAAAAAAAAATCAAATTATCCGAATGGGGTCCGGTCCCAATTGATACGGATAATTGGAGTTCTACTGTATATATAATTATTATTTAGAATAAATATGTGAATTTTCGGTTTAACAAGACCATCGTCAACAGTGATATTTTTTTCTGTTTGGAGGAATATTTGCAAAACTATACCACCTAAACGAAGCACTATTAGTCCATAAGTCCTGCACCCTGCATAACTCCTTCACCCAATCGGAACAGTGTATATTTATTCCGTATAATCTAATGAATAATTTAAATGTCCATGTTTAATGGCAACTATAGACTGAAAGCAGTAAAGCAATTGATTTTCACGTAATTTAATAAATTTTAAATTTAACACTAGATTGCCTAAGGAAGTCATTTTGACTGCTTTTATTTTAAATTAGAAAAACAATGATGTATATAATGACACAATTTCTTAGAATTTTGTACAACACATAATTTTTACTGTTAATATTTACTAATAACTTGTTATATAACTGTAAATAATATAAAAAATATTAAAAATTAATTTTAAACAAATTTCTTTACACATCATTTATTCTTTTACAATCCAGTCATTTTGACTGCTTTTGGGCAATATAGGTATACACAAAGTTTCCGTCTTTCTAGTGTTAACTAAATGTCAATAGCAACGGATAAACCTATAATTAAGCAAAATCTTTCCTTTTTTTTAAAAAAAAAAAACTTTTCTAATAATTTTTTAAGAGGCCCAAAGCTACTATAAGTTATTTTTAAAACAAACAAACGAATAAATTATAATAACGCGCTTAGACTTCAATTTAAATTTTGCTTTATCTATAGTGAGTTTGATGTATAATCAAGTTCTATACGATTAAATTTAATCCGATTTTGATTACAAATCACTATCCGATTATAAAAACAAAATTGTGCAATCCATCATTAAAATTAAAAATAAAAATGACTCTACAACGTGATGTTAAAATGAAGAAAATAAAGAAGCAAAGTGTGAAAGGATTAAACAATATTTATTTTGATATCACAGTTCTGAACGCAAAGTCATCATCGTGTTCGAATTGATGACCTCGATAATAACACAGACCGATTTTTAGTAATCTTTAATTCAAACAAACACAGCGTCACACCCTGACCTGATGGCTTTCTTTTATTACTTAATGATAACCTGCGAGACTATTTAAACTTTAAAAATACATTAATGTAATGATAACCCGCGAGACTATTTAAACATTATAAAAACGTTAATGTAACCTTCTGCCGAAAGGAGAAGTAAAATTCTCGGAATAAAATAGCTTCAGTTTGAGAATCAGAGCGAAGAATTGGATTGGGCAATCGGTTACCGTTTTGGAGTTGAAGAAAAGAAAAGAATTGGAGGAACACACACCTGAGTCTCGTCTCAGATGCCCAAGATATATCTACTCTTTTTTTATCTTTATCACTTTGCTCGATATCTCTATATCGTATTTTGTGATTTTTATTTTTCTCCTTTGCTCTTCCTTATCTTTTCAAAGGACAGTTCATATTCTGGAATTGCCAATGTCTTCCGGGTGGAATGTTTTGAGTGCCTTTTGTTTTCGATTTTCTTGGTGAGTTGTATTTGCATAGATTTATTTTGGCCTTTTTTTTTCCACATAATGCTTTTCTTTCGGTACTTTAGGATCCATGTTCTTTCGAGAAAAATTGTATATTTTTGATGGTGAATATGATACTTAGACCAGTGATGCTTCGTGGAAGCCTAGGGTTCCATGGGAGAGTTAAAACGTTAAAAGAAAAACAGTAATGATTTTTTAAATATGTAATTATATTTAGATTCATTTAATAATTTATATTTAATTAATATTTCGGTTACCTCTATGAAATATTTAAAGTAAAACGCCAATGAAAAGGAAGCGGCAATTTTGAATATTGAATACATTATGAATTAACAACGCATTAAATATATACTAATTGCAATATATTGAATATATTATGATTTAACAACATATTAAATACATACGTTGCATGCATATTTTAAATACATTATGAAAAGGATATGCATTTCTGAAAAAAAATTGCATTAATGATTCCCATCACGCTTTACAAAACACCATAAAATAATTAAATTCGTTTATAAAGAAATATTTTCAACTTTAAACCATTTCTATTAGTTTCATTTCAACAAAAGCAATAATACAATGCATTTTATTTATTTTCAATTTCTGTACGTACACAAAAGTGAAATTCAGAACTAGATAGTTGCAGATCTTGGATTGCAAGTTCAACTGTGTCAGTCATAAAATCTGATTTAAGATTATTACTGATAAAACGATTAGAAAAAGTCCTTCCTCCTTTCATATTAAATATTTTTAAATTTTTTTGGATTGTATTAAGTGAAATACGTTCACAGTTGTCATTATATAATTTATTTTTAAGGTCGGTATCCTGCAGAAGAAGGTTTATCATTTAATGTTTCATTACGCAAAAAAATTTGGAAAAAAATGAGAACGACTGATTTTGACGATATGTTCTTGGCTAATTGAAAAAAAGCTGGTTTTTCCCATACGCTAGGCTAATTGGAAAATTTTTAGCACTTTATGATCTGCCCAATAATTATCAGGTTTAATAAAAATTAGCTTACATGCCTTTACGCTAATTACGAAATGAGCGAAGAATTGTTTAATCAAATTGGATTTCGTTAGGCTTATAAACCTTTAATAAATCTATTTACTAAGCCTGTCCTACTCTGCACTTATTCTAAACTGCCGGAAATAAATCAGTCATATTGAGCAATAAATGATTTATTTTCTAAATAACCTAATGGTAGGTGGGCTTGTTGCAATAAAGCTAAAAAATGCTGGTCTGGTTAGAAAATACTAGAGATTTATCTAATTAGCTTAATAAATTTCGAAGCGACGGCGACTATTTACAAAAGTTGGATTGTGCAATTAGCCTACAGCAAAACTCTAACAGTTAAAATGGGAACCATCAAAATGCTATTTTTGCAGGAGTGACAAAAAAGAAAACTATTCGTTAAGACTCTTTAGAATTTTAATTCAGTCATGATTCGTCATTAGCTCATTAATTTATTTTCCGAAATAAAGCTGGCATCAATTGCCGCAAAACGTGATAACTTTGAGCCACTTTTTATTTTATTTTTTCATTTTTTAAGAAATTGCAACGAAGAATTTTGAATATAATTTTTAAAATTTTTCTGCGCAAACCTTTTTAAATGTGGTTGATAAAAAATCAGTCTAGATTCTTACTAGACAAATTATTTGGAAAAAAAAAATTTTCGTGGAAAATTTGGATGTTTAAGACTAAGTTACCTTGAGTTAGGTAACAACTATTACTATACATGCAAAATTTTAAAAAATAGTTCAAAAAAGTTTTCTTCTTATGCGACAAAAGAATAATAATAGGTTAAAAAAATTTGCGTTATATTAAATTTGAGTAATAAAAATTTACGCTTATTTTTCAACTTCATTCCTTTTCATGGCAATTTATTTTATAATTTTTTAATGAATCTTATTCTTATTCTTCTTAGACACTGCAGTTGGTTGTTTTCCAAGGCCGTCTCAGTTTATTTCTTGATCTATTCAATTCTATATTTCTCCATCTGTTAACTCCCAAGTCCTATAACTACTTCTCTATTCTATCTAAGCATCTTGTTCTAGGTCTTCCTCTTTTTCTTTTTTCCTCTGGCTTTTGTAAGTTTATTTTTTAACAGAATTTTTATCGCTTTATCGAATGCTTGTCCTAGCCAACTTATTTGTGAAACTTTGATCACTTTTACTATGTTAGGTTCTCTGTATTTTGATCGTAATTCAAGGTTTTAACGAATTCTCCAGGTTCTCCCTTCTTTAATAAATACTGATTCTACTAAGCAAATGTATTTAAATACCTACTTGCGCTATTAGTTTGGTTTGAAAGATTTCTACAAAAAACGTCGAGCTTAAAAAAATTAAAACGTTTCTCGTAATCTAACATAATGGTTAATGAAACGAGTATTTAGTTTATCTATTTTTTTAAATAGATTTTAGTCAAATAATATAATTAATGAGCGTTAACTTAATCGCTATTACAATTATTACAATTTTGTTCCTCTTTTCTTGCATTGGACTATGAAGGATAAACATTATGTCTCAGAGATAGTACTGGTAAGTGATAAAATGCTTTATCGTTAACTGAGTTTTATATCCTATCATATACTTGAAAAAGTCGACCATTTTGAAAAATCAATTTAAGAAAAATGGAGCTCTATTGAATTATATGATTTGCAATCTGCTGATTAGGAGAAGAGGTTATCATTCTCAAAAAGTCTTAAAATTAGTAACAAAATTTGTTAGATATATTACGCTGCTAATTAAAACCTAAATAACTCTGAAACATAGTCCAATTTCGTTAAAATCAATATCAAATTATTCGCTTTTAATCAAGTTGGAAATAAACAAGGCTAAATTAAAAAGAGCTTAGGGCAATATAATACTTGACCACACCTTTTTTAAAGGTGATATTATTACATAAAAAAGTACCTTGTAGTATTGCTTCTAGGTAGGTACTTGTCAAGTATCCGAATTTTCACTAGATAACAATATAATAAACAGATTATCTATTTGGAAATTGTAGTATTTGTAATCCAAAACCTTGCAATGTATATATATAGCTTATCATTCATTATATTACTCTAAGTCCTTCAATTGTAAAATAATTATATGTTTGTCAATAAATACTTCTCATGCGTCAATCAAGCTAGTTTTAATTTTTTTCATCTCTCCTTCTTAAATTTTGATTTGAAAGATTTTGATAACTTTTTTTTATCTCATTTTTATATTAATTTTCGACCCCTCATGTGTAAATTTTTAACTTTATTTTTGACAAG
This sequence comes from Parasteatoda tepidariorum, assembly GCF_982258835.1. Lineage (NCBI taxonomy): Eukaryota > Metazoa > Arthropoda > Arachnida > Araneae > Theridiidae > Parasteatoda > Parasteatoda tepidariorum. The sequence goes on from NC_141761.1 coordinate 101,213,794, forward strand.
CTTTTTAAAAATATATCTTAAAGTGGGAGATTGTTGAACACCCTGTACGTTGATTGTAAGAGAAATAAAATACTTCCTGTATTAATTACTACTGTGAAAATGGATTTCGAAGAATAAAGATATTAAATAATAGAAAAACAATACATTAAATTTTAAACAGATATTAAATAATAATAAATAAAATACAGATCAATTAATAATGAAAAATAGATAAAAAGTACAGATAAAAAATTTAAATAATAGTGGATACAATAATTAAAACACAAATATAGTAATCTGGTATTATTAAAATATAGATAAAAAAATAATAATGAAATTATCAAATACAATTATAAAACACTTTCTTAATTTTTAATAGTTTTTAATTTTTATATAAATAATGAAAATTAAAAAATGCACAAAAAATAATTAAATATTATTGAAAAAACGTGATAAAATATATTGATAAAGTAATAAATAATGTTTAAAAAGTACAAATGAAGTCAAATAGTAATGAAAAATGTATTAAGATTTGCACATTGAATAATCAAATAATGTTGAAAAAATGAAGATAAAAAGTCAAATAGATAAAAGATACAGGTAAAGATTTAAACTAAATACAAATTGAGAAAATTAAAATGTAGATATATTCTTCTTAAATGAAAAAGAATCCAATTTTTGATAGAAATTGTTATATTTAGTATTCTGTTTTCTACACTCATTTCTTTCTTTCATAACCAATTGTTTTCAAAAGACAGACGAAACTCACTGACTCAGTCTTACCCAAATGTCTGCATTAATTTTTCTCTGAGCCTCACTAATACATTATAACTTTATATAAATCTATTGCATAAGAATAACATTATATTCTAGCCTTGAGGAGCATTTACTGCAAAATAACACACCGCATCTCACAACAGTTTTTTTTACGTATCTAAATTTATTCAATGCATACGAAATACGCGAAAAAATTGTTTTTAAAATTCGCGTTCTATTCAAATGATAGTTTTTCGTGTTAGTGGTGTTTACCTTGACGGTTGAGTGAGTTTTGAGTATTTTAATAAAGGCACAAATCTCGAAAAATACATTTTGGTTGCTTGTTATTTTACTGGAATATATAAGCCGAATAGAACTGTTTATTTCCTAAAGGTTCGTTCATTGTGTGTTATAGTAGCGTTTTTTGATTCAGTTAGAATTGTTTCTCTTACAAGCAAGATGATGGTTGAAAAAAATATATATTTCCATAAAATATACCCGTATTTTTTCTTAATATCATTCAACTTCGTCACCAACATTTCAAATGCAGTAGTAGAACGTTATAATTTCATTGCTGCTGATACTAAAAAACAGTAAAATAGCAATTAAAATTTATTTGTTTCTGAAAAATTTAATCAAAATTTAAACATTTTTGATGGTTTTTACCTATAAATTGCCTCTTTTACGGAATTTGTGTCATTTTCCAAAATTCGAAATTCAGTTTTAATTTTTAGTTTTTATGTCTGTTGTACCATACAATAAGTACTAAATCTATAAAAAAAAGTTCAAAAATCGTTTAGAAATAGCTTTAAAACTTTTCAAACTTAAAAATTATTAAAAATTGATGTTTCTAGCTTTAGATTATGCTTCAAATTTAATTTTTTCTTATTTAATTTGAAAAAAGAAAGAAAGTACTTTAATTTGTTTTAAATTCTAGCTACTAATGTTTTTTTTAAAAAAATTAAAAAATATCTAAAATTAAATACGCATAGATTGATTGATTTGATTTATATTTAAATTAACCAAAATAAAAATAAATAAAAACCTAGAAATTTTTTGCAAATTTCTTGAAGAAAAATCATATTTTAATTTATACTTACTTTTATTTATCTTCGTAATTTTTGGCTTAATACTTTAAAAATTTAAAAGAATATCTAAAATTAAATTTGCATAGATTTTCTTTTTATTTATTTGAGTTTAAAAGAAACCTAAAAATTTCTACCAAATTTCCGGAAGACAAATTATATTTTACTTTATGCTATAATTTATTTATCTTCAAAAGTTTTTGCTATTCTTTTTTTTTTTTAAAAAAAATTGATGTTTATATTTTCTTCTCAATGTTCAAACATTCTTTTTTTTCACATTTTTTCCTTTCCTATTTAAAGTTCACATTTTTTACAAAAATATAGTGAAATTATGTTTTAATTTTAGTATTTGCAGTTTTACATTCATGAAACTAATAGTGTAAATTTTTACACTTAATCAGCTTTTTGTATAAATTAGATTCTGCGCAGTACGTATTTCAAATTTTAGATTACAATATTTTGGTACAAGATATTACTTTATTATTTTATTGACTGTTTTGAATTACTTCAATTACGAAAAAAAACATTTTGTGAATTATTTCAAGTACGAAAAAGATATTTTGTGAAAAATGACCACAAACAAACCACTGATTTCAACCTCACATTCCTACAAAGGGTAGAGAAACCGGAATGGAAAAATCGAAAAATGTTAAGAGTTTTTTAGAGCATTTTTCTAACCACATCCTCCTGACACTAGATTCTAGGTCAAAGGTTAACCTAAGAAGAAGAAACATATTGTAATTTAAAGCGGTAACAAAGAACACAAAGCTGCTCTTAAAAGAAAGCAACGATTTTAAGTGATTATTTTCTATAGAGGGTCGAAGAAGGAAATATTTCGATATTGCATTTACTTATGGATAGAGTAAGAAAAGAAAAAAACATTGTCTTATTCAATTTTCTCTATCTGCAAGAAACAGATTATCAAATTTTACAAAATTCTCTCTGTTTTTATTGAAAAATATTTCTGAGAATGTTCCGAAAGAACATTACAACAAATTAAGGAAATTATTTTACGTTTAACTAAGGCAAAAAACACAAAACTATCGTTGAGAGAAAGTGATATTTTTAATTGATTGTTTTTTGTAGCATATAGAACGAGAAATTGGGTAATCTAAAAGTAATAATGTTTAATTTAATCTTCTCTACATAGCCAAGAAATTACTAATCAAATTGAGGAAATTCTCTCTATCTATCTTTTCTCAATTCTCCCCCCCTTTTTTTTCTCTTTCGTTTTTAACTAAAATGTTTTTAAAATGCCTTGTTCGAATATTTTGTCAAATTAAGGAATTAGCGAATTTGTCGTTAAATTAAGGTAAAATAACGCAAGATTATTGTAAGTTTTTGATTTAATTGTTTTCAATAGCATAAAATAAGAAAAATTTTTAACTTTGGATAGGTAATCAGAATAAGTATTTTCTTACTGAACTGTTTCCCAGAAAATGCTTTGAGTGAGTATTTCGTCAAATTAAGGAAATAGCCTAAATTGACTTAAATTAAAGCAAAAAACAGACTTTTTCTGAAAAAAAAGCAACATGTTTAAATAATTGTTTTCTTGAAGCATAATCTAAAAAGAATCATGTCTTATTGCATCTTCTCTACACTACAAGAAATAGCTGCTAAAACTTCACGAATTTTTTATTATTTGAAACTGTTTTCAGAAAAAATTTTCCTGTGAACATTTCGTAAAATTAAATTAAAGAAATTGATTGACAAAATTGAAGCTAAATTAGTGCAAAAAATAAAAAAAATGATTCGAGTCTATTGTCAAAAGAAAGTAAGATTTCTAAGTAATAGTTTTCCACAGCATGCTTACCTAATCATAGATAATCGAAAAAGAATAATTCATATTTATAATAAGAATAATACATATTCATATTAAGAATAATACACATCTCACAATTTTATTAACAAAACTATTTCCCAGAAAATGCTCTGAGTGAACATTTTGTCAAATTAAGGGAATTGCTTTCCAAAATTTATGTGAAATTAGGGGAAAAACAAGTCTATTGTTAAAAGAAAGAAACATTTTAAAGTAATTGTTTTCTACATATTGGAAGAAAAAGTTTTACCTAAGGATAGATAATTGGAAAAAAATAATTCTTATTTATTTTTTTCTACATTACTTCTCGATACTCTTCTGTTTCCTAGAAAATGCTTCGAGTGAGCAGTTTGTCAAATTGAAAAAAATTGCGAGGCAAAATTGACGTCAATTGATATAAAATTAAAGCTAAAACGAACACAAGTTAGTTTTTGTTTCATAGAAAGTCAAAGATAAAATAATTCACTATAGTATTTACCTATTAATAAGATAATTTGAAAATGCCTTATCCAATCTTCTCTACACTGCAATAAATAGATTCCATTGTAACAGACTAACAGTCATAGATAAAAAAAACCGATAGTACTTTTTTAAAAACTACATAAAAAAATTAGTCTAAGCATGGCTTCATCAAGTAACCATACGTAATAATTAATGAAAGAAATTCTTTAAATAATTATAATTAAAAGGGTGCAGTCGGAACAAATAGAAATTTTTTCTACACTGCAATAAATAGATACTCAAGCTTCATCAAGTTCAAGCAATGTAGTGATTCCATTGTAATAGACTAACAGGCATAGATGAAAAAATGACAGTACTTTGTGAAAACCTACATTCAAAAAACTAGTCTAAGCATGGCCACATCAAGAATGTGACACCAGTAACCATACATTCCATTAATAAAAGAAATTCTTAAATAAATATAATCGAAAAGATGTAGTCATAACAAGTAGAAATTTTTTTTCTACACTGCAATAAATAGATACTCAAGTTTCACCAAGTTCAAGCAATGTAGTGAATCCATTGTAACAGACTAAGAGTCACAGATGAAAAAATGACAGTACCTTGTTAAGAACAGAATAAAAAAATTAGTCTAAGTATGGCTTCATCAAGAATGTGACAACAGAAATGAGACAAACAGACGCAAAAAAAAAATTCCGTTTTTTTTTCCTTTTTTTTCTTTTTTTTTTAAAAAATATATTAAAGTAATAAATATTTAAATAATAATATTACCAAGAATGGAAACTCAGAAATATTAATTTCATAGAATTTAACTACTTTCACAATTTAAATAAAATAAAAGATAATTCTTACCTGTTACACACCGGCATCTGAGATAATAAATTGGTTTTTACCGCATTTTCTGATAAATATTTCGATTGATGACGTGTTATTTATTATAAAGGCTACTTTCCCGATAAATTTTGCTGTTCGTAGTGAATTTTCAATACCAAATGACCTGGGATGTGATATAATGTGGACGACCACCCAGAATTCAACAAATATTTTTAAAAAAACGTGAAACGTAGGAAAAATGTAGCGCTTAGGGTGAATTATTCTCCCTAACCATTAATCCTTCATATAAGATAATTTTAAATTATATTACATAAATAAATCAGTGTCAAAAAGAAAACAGATTGATATATTTTTTTCCTTGCGATATAATTCCTTATTATCAAGCATCTATTTAAATTATCACGTCTTTTATTTTTAATTGTATTTCTGAATAGTTTTGTCTTTCAGTGTAATGAACTGAGATTATTCTGGAAAACTAATACGAGATATTGAAATTCAACTAATTTAGGGTGACGCATATTAATTACAGTTAAATTTATGCTCCATTAATCATTCATGTTCCAGGGAGCCCATTATAATGATTATTTGTGAGGGGACCATGCAATCAGACGATCGGCGCCTCGTATTGCATTAAATTAAAAGGCAATGATCTGGACTTTAGGATGACCCCTTGCGTCATGTGTTTACCGCATAACGTGAAACCCACCTTTCAAAATATTTTAACCACACTATGAACTTATTTGGGGGAATAACTTGCAATTCTTCTTAAGGCCGTTGCTCTGTAATAGAATAGAATATATTTCATAATATATTTATTAATAAGAAAGTCTTAATTTCTTTAATAGCAAAAATGTTTAAATTAGTTTATAATTTTTACACAATTTAGAACTCACCTTATTTTGAAAGCTGTTTAACACTGTGGACCAAAACTGAAATGTTTAAATTAGTTTTCAATTTTTTATGGTGCACCCATATATATATATATATATATATATATATATATATATATATATATATATATATATATATATATATATATATATATATATATATATATATATATATATATATACAATATATGATTTCACATTTTGAAGATATATGGTGCCACATTCGATATATTGGTGCCAAATTTTGAAGTACTGTTTAACGATGTGTACGAAAACTGAAATGTTTAAATTAGTTTTCAAATTTTTGAAAATTTAAATCTTACCTTGTTTTAGAAGTACTGTTTAACAATGTGGGTCCAAACTGAAAACTTTCTGGTTACAACAATCTACAGCTTATTAATTTCTTAAATTTAATTATATCTCATTCTTTTTCCTGAATAAATTTTAGTGTTTATTTGTAAATCAACATTAAGGAAAATGAGACTTATAAATTTTTCTAGTACTTATTAATAACAGTTGTCTGAAATTCTTAACAAAAAAAATTTTTGGTAACAAATTTTTTATGAAAGAACGATCCCTGAATTGTAAAATTTTTAAATTTTATTTTTTATTTCTTACAAAAAAATAACTTGTAGGGTTTGCTTATCTACATTCAAAGTAAAAGTAGATCTACATAATTTTTCTAAAATTTATCAAAAGCAGCCACCTCAAATTCAAAATTTAAACAGCTTTTGGTTGCTATATCTTTTATATCACAACGTTCCCTGAATTGTAAAAATTTTAAATTTAAGTACAATTTATTTCTTATAAGAAAATTAATTGTAAGGTTTACCTATAAGTCAACATTATAAGGAAAACTAGATCAATAAATTTTACAAGCATTTATCAAAAACGATAAACAAAAAAACTTTTTTGGTGACGATCTTTTGAACAACAATAACAAGAAAAGTACATAAAAATTAACTGTGCAAGGTTTTGTGCAAAAATTAACTGTACAAAATTTATACAAGAAAAAATTAACTTTAGGAATTGCTTATAAATTGCCATCAGCGAAAAGTTATTGATAGATAAATTATTGATAGAAAAGATACAATGAGTTTTTAAAAGCATTATTTAATGCAACAACAACTTGTGATGTGTAAAATTTTTAACTTTAATAGTGGTTTACTTCTAATAAAAAATCAACTATAGGGTTTGCTTATAAATCAGCATAAAGGAAAAGTAGCTCTATAAATCTTACCTAGTATTTATCAAAAACAGCTACCGGAAATTTTGAAGTAAAGCACTTTTAGGTAACAATCTTTTGCACGACAACTAAGTTTTCAAATTTATTTATCGTTAATTTCTTAGAAAAATTTAACTGTCGAGTTTGTGTAGAAATTAGCATAAGTGTAAACTAATTGAAATAGTTAAATATCTATGCCAGTTATTATCAAAAACAGCTCCCTTAAATTCAAAACAAAAACACTTTTTGGTATTAATCATTTGTACAACAATAAAGTTTTTAAATTTAATTGTGGTTAATTATTTAGAAAAATGTAATCGTCTAGCTGGTGTATAAATTGATATAGGGGTAGAGTACTTGCAATAGCTCTAGCTACAAATCATTCCCAGCAGAGCCTGATCTAGAAATTAAGGACCTTAGGCACAAAACTGACGGGGGGGCTCAGTTTGTTACTTTAAACGAAATTTACCTACAAGTTACCTATTGTTTAATTATGGAGTGGTTTTAAATTGTTTATAACATAGGTAAATTACGATATAATAGTAAATTTGAGCTTATGAATTCGAGCTTATTATTTATTTCAATCTTTGTTTACTCATAATTCTAATACACAAGGAAAAGCACAAAAATAAATTATTTATAACATTTAAAGGGTCTCCAGAAATGAGGGAGCCTTATTAGGCCTGGGCCCCGCAGGCCTAATAAGGCTCCCTCATTTCTGGCACTTATGATAAATCATGCACTGTTTCCTAGTTATCAAAAACAGCTCCCTTGAATTGTAAACAAAAACACTTTTTTTTATATATATACACCAATGGTATGTCTTGTGTAAGATTTTTAAATTTAATTGGGATTTATTTCTAATGAAAAATAAATTGCAGTGCTTGTCTATAAATCAACATTAGGGAAAAGTACATCTAAAATTCTTCCTGAAACAAAAGCAGCTACCTGAAATTCGAAACAAATGAATACTGCAGCAAAATTTTCGAAAGAAATCATTAAAACGGAAAAATGTTATATACAAGGAAGGAAAAAAAGAACGATTTTAAGGAGCATTCTTTTGAAGGTGGAGCTTTAGTGATGCCAATAAAGAGATGATTTTTTAGCTCATTTTGAAGTTTAGCTCTGAAACGTCAAGGCCATGGAACCTAGTAATAAGGCCTACCTGTAGAGGGACTGGCCGTAAGAACAGGTGCGCCGCGGTTTTTACATTCGAGACAGTAGCAGTCATTAAAAAGTTTCCCGCTATTTGAGGGCCCCTGCAAAGTGTCGAACTTCTTTGATGTTTTTCTTTTTCTGGCCCTCCGACGTGTTACGCTCCAGCAATTCTGAACTTCCCTGATATCCCCTCGGCAACTTCGTGATGTTTTGTTTTTGCAAAAGATAATTTTTATTTTTGTTAATTTGGTGGTTTTCTCTTAGCACAAGTAAGTATTTTTTTTCCTTAAAATAATTTCGCATAATGTAAGCTTGTTTGTTAACGAAATATGTACGTAAATAATTAAGCATAATTTCATTCACTCGAAATAGAATAATTACGTCTGCGTCAGTTTCTTTTGTGTAATTTTGATTTGAGTAAAAAAGAACTTTTTACATAAACACAGTTTAACACCTCTAAAAAATCTAACTATTTTTAAAAATCTGATAATGAAGGAATTTTGAAACATATTTGTACATATTAAGTGTAATTTAATTAACTCAAAATAAGAACAATTGTGGTTGCATCACTTTTTTTTCGTGTAATTTTGATTTAACACAAAAAGAACTTTTCACATAAAATAGTTTAATAATTCCAACTAATCTAACTACTCATAAAAATATAATATGTCTCGTTTTTTCATTATTGTCGGTTCATTTTTATAAATGATAGGATTCAGTTTTTCCACATTAATTTCCATATTTTTCTGATTGTCATCAGCATAAAATTAGTGAAAGTGATAAAGGTATTAATTTCTTGCAAAATATTTTTATATCCTAAATTAAATTAATGCATGTAATATTTATTTTACTTATTTTACTCAGCTTTTATTACGTGTTTGATTTTGAATTGCTTCTAATTTAAAAGTATAAAACTAAAAGAGTCGTTTCTTTATTATAACGTCATTCTATGATATCACTTTATTACGCAACATTTTTCGGTAAATTTATGTAAGTGAATAATTTTAAATTCAGCAGGAAAAACTATTTATGCTAAGAAATAATTGTCGGGGGCAATTATTGTAAAGCAATAATCGGGGTTGGTGAACAGCAGTGAACAAAGGACTTAGCCCCCCCCCCCAGTTATATATATATGTATTATAAATTGATGAAAAACAGCACGAGTTTCTTGCAAGCAATACGATGTTTCTGCAAGTTGTGCTCTTATTTCGAAAATTTCCAGAAACTTTTAAGTACTCATAAGGAAATAATCTAATTTTATGTGTTTTATGATATAATTGATCAAGTTTTCGAGAACACGCTACACAAGTACGTCTAGAAATGTATACAATTATTTTCCAAGATCAAGTCTTTTACCGCGTTTTTATTAACTAGCTAAGTTGAATGTAAATTTTGGAATCGAAATTTCTACCTCTTTTTAAACTAGCTTGAGTACTCTAATATCTGCTCTAGCTCTATACTGTATGACAATGTAAATTTAATTAGTTATCAGACCATTACAAGCAGAGTTAATTAATGAAACAAGCAAAACTTATCATCAATCGAAATTTCAACTTTTTTCTGCTTTATAAAAACTAACAGACACAAAACTAAAAAAAGATAGTAATAAAAGAAAAATCTTGAAAAATTACGTTTCCCAAGTAGATGAAAAAATACAAATGATTTTGTTTTGTTAGATATAAAGCTAAAAACATAGATAAAATAATTTTTGTCATAAACCATGTAACCTTGTAGTTGCCATTGTTTCCCCCACGTCAAATGAAAATCATATGCCTTATATTTTTCGTTTTAGGTTTGACAAAAATAAAAAGATTTCTTACTTGAAAAAAATAAATTTCAAGATTTTAATTTAACTTTGTAATTTTATTTCAAATTGAACAATAAAAATAGAAGCTTGTAATTTCTAAGAATTTTTAATCAATATCCAAAATAAAATCCGAAAAAAATGCCATTTTTTTTAAAGCTGTAGAAGCGTGACATTTTTTCTGGATATTAAGTGCCCTACTTTGTTCACGAAAAAGCTGTATTAACGTCAAATATGACGTTATAATTATGGCTAATTTATGCTGCCTGCTGTAGTCAGGCATTTTCTTTTTCTTTTGGTATGTTCTGATCTAAATTCCCTTCACTTTGTTTTCCTAATTTTCTCAATAGATTCAATATTTTCCATTCCATATGTACTTTGCCAATTCCCCTACGTACTGTTAAAAACTGCAATATTTAAAACATATATGTATAGTTCACTGTCAAAAATATTCGTCAGTGTTATCCCATAATATTGTTTAAATTTGCTTAAAATTTATGCTGTTGTTTCTAATGACACTTGGTCAAGCCAAGACGTGCCTTTTGTTCGACAAAAGAGCACTGCAACTGCAAGGGTGAAAATATGTCTTTTCTCAGTAGAAATTTAATATGGAGCTAAGTGGAATCATATTATTGTATTTCTTAAACTTGATGACAAGTTACATGGTTCAACTTGGATGGAAGCATGGTTGAATTTAATACTTTTTTAAATTTACAACAAATTTATACCGTATGAACTTTCAACTTACTGATTACTAATTATTAATTTTTTTAATCGTATGCCTGTTTAGGCAGTGGGGGTGCGATTGTTCCTGTTTTTCAGTCTATGGCCAGCAATTCGACTTCTGTCACGCCATTCACACAACCACAACCCGTTTATAGGGCGGGTCACATTCTCACACAAAGGAGAAAGGACATAGAACACAGAGAGAGGGAGAAAAAGAAACATCCATGCCTTGCCCGGGATTCGAACCCAGGACCTTTCTGATGCAAGGACAGTTCCCTCACAGGCCGATCGGCACTGATTACTGATATAAAGTTGATTAAATTTCAACCAAATGAAGATCAGGTACACGTTCCATGAATAAAACACAAATGGGCATACTGTAGTTTCAATTCTATAAAACCTACCTAAATGTCGAAACACAAATTTTGTGTTTTTTCTGTGTATGCAGTTCCCTCATAATTCTAAGTTGGATACGGAGATACAATTCTATTTATTCTATTGAATACTTTGAAAAGTACATTTTTGTATGTTTATTAATTATAGCATGTCACCGGTGTTAAAATGAAATGAAAAAGAATTTAAAATAATCGGAGCGTTAATCTGTACATAATAAATATACTTTCAAGTTCCTAGATGATTAATTAAAAGTCTAGGTTGGATGGTGAGTTTATTAAATAGTTGCTTAACCAATTTATCTAACAAGTAATGAATGACTTCTGAAATCTCAATCCGTACAGAGAATAGGATAGTCAAATTAAAGTGCGTTTATATCTTTTCTTTTATAGTGTTACAAAAGTTGTTGAAAACAACCTTTTTTTTTTAACCTACATTTACAACTCCTTGAAAAGGAAAGTAATCAGTTTCTCACGAATTTTTATCTGCCTTGTTTACGAACAAAAATTGTGAAGTTTGTAACAAATTTCTTGTTAACAATTAAAGAAAAAATAACATTTTTTGTATTAACTTAAATGTAGAATTGTTGAACAAATTTTTCTCTTGTAGAAGAAAGCTTTACAATCAGAAACATTGTTAGAATTAAGTATAAAGTATAGTTGTAAATTAGAATATAATTAAAATCCTTGTTTTCAAAAATTAATCAAACATCCAAAAATATTATAGCATTTGTAGACTGAAGTTTTAATCCAAAAATTTTTTAACTTTATATATTTCGTGAATTTTTGAAAAATCCTCCTAACTGCCGTTTTTTTTTTTTTTTTTTTTTTTTTTTTTTTTAAATGTTTTATAAACTCTTTACCATTTATAGCTGGGATATACTAATATTGACAGCAGCTCTGATAGACTATAAAATTATTTAACTTGAAAAAAAGTTGATATATTTCGCGATTTTTTGTAAAATTTTCCGGGCTGCTGTGCTTTAAAAAAAGTTTCATAACCTCTTTCGCACTGCTTTGTTGTTATAGAAGGGATAGACTAAATTTGAGGGTCGACAAATTTTACCATTACAAATTTCTTTATAATAGAAAACAAAAAGTTACTGCCGCAATTGCCGTCGTTGTTTCAAGAAATTTTTAACTACTTCGCTTCTAATGTACCCTTTTAATGCTTTCCATGTTTGCTTCTAATGTATAATGCTTCCTAAATTCTATTCGATGAAACAATAGGAAGTTATGCACACTTATAGGGAATAAGGTTAAGAAACATCCTTGAATCAAAATGTTATTATTTCGGGTAATAATAGTTATTGAGTTATTTCATGTCAAAGTTGAAGATTTATTTTAATTTTTTTCTCTTTTTTGTGCTGTGTAATGTAATTTTGTTGAAACTATTAGCGTGGCAATGATAATTTTTTTGCAACTACAGGGTCTTATATCTATAAATGAGCAAGTCGTCTTACTTTACTTAATTTTTGAATTAGTTTTGAAATAATTAGTTTCTATTAACTGTTTTTCAGAAAAGCCGTTTCTTTCTCTCAGTAAAAATTTTTTTATTTATCGCACCATTCTTTATTTTTTTTTTATTTTCACAGTTATCTAAAATTTTTTACAGTTACCTCCTAGTAGAGAAAAGGTCTAAACACGAGTAAACATAAACAAAAAATTTGATCCTTTAGTAGTCTAAACGTTAATGAACTTGACGTCTTTCTTATTTTTTCACCACAACGCAGTTAATGTTCAATACGTCGGTCTATTAAATTGATCCGCGCTGAGGCCTTCTCTCTTCTAATGGGTGTTAGCTGAAGTCACATTTTTCTTAAATTTACTTTTTCACTGTTATAGTTTTATTTGTTTATTTTTTGTTTGTTTGAAGAGAACACGAATTTTCATGCGCATTATAATCAATTTAACGGATTTATTACAAAAACATTTCGTTTAAGAACCAAGTATATATTTAATAATGTATTCGCAATAATTCTTTCAAACAATTGTTACTTCGTCAATTTATTATAATATTTTGTACGATAATTACAGTTCTGTACTTTAAAATTTTACCTCAGCTACAAATGTTATCTATACTTAACTTCAACCTCAAATGTTACTTAAACTTTTCCGCAACCTCAAATGTTACTTATACTTTACCTCAACCTCAAATGTTACTTATACTTCACCTCAACCTCAAATTTTGGTATTAAAATACTTTTGATGCAGTGTTATACATGAATTTTTAGTTATATATTAATTGCAGTTAGCTTCTGTAAAATTATTTAAATTTTTATAAAATAAGTATTAGTATTAACTTTTAAATAGTTATTTGAGTTTTTTTACTGTTAGTTATTTTATTTGGATTCTTTCGTAACGTTATTCAATCAAGCAAAAATTAATAATAGGGGGGGAATTTTTGAAGCTTCATACTCTTTAGTGTAAAAAGGAGCAAGACGTCTCCCTTTGTATGTGTTTTAAATTAGTTTTGAGGATTTTTAGACATAAAAGGAAAAACTAAGAGCAGTAAAATGCATTGTTGCTAATCATATGTTAGATAGGTTGCGCTAGAAATAATATGCTGTCAGTCTAATTTCAACAATCGGACAGTGATTTCTTCTTTAAGATATAACTAAACTAACTCAGTGGCGCGACAGCCCATTAAGAGGGCCAAGGCCGACTGTGCCCATCTCAGTTTTCTTGACCTTGGGCTCTGGGGTGCAGGAGCATATGTTCCGGTCAGGTGGTCTCTTTAAGATATCCTTCTCTTTATTTCAATCCATACTTAAATTGTTGAATTTTCAGATAATTTGAAATGTAGCCAAAAAATATATTGTTATATATACCTGTATATAAACTGCTGTTTGTAGAAAATGCAACACCATGAAAGAATCATCAGAATCAAATGAAATTTAATGCAGAAACGACTTGTACTGATACAAATAAATGATGAAATTTTCAAAACAAAAGAAACAAATTAAGCGTCCGAAATCAGTATTTGGTGCAGCCACCACGCGCTGCAATAAGTGCTGCTATACGACGTGGCATGGAGTCAAACAGATGTTGAATATCTGCTTGAGGAAGAGAATTCCATATCGCTTGTATGCGCAACCAAAGTTCGTCTTTGGAAACTGCAGGACGCGGATCACGAGTGAGACGCCGACCAACCATATCCCACACGTGCTCAATAGGCGACATATCCGGCGAATAAGCAGGCCAAGGAAGAAGTTGCATGCGTTGTGCTGAACAGAAGTCTCTAACAGTCCGCGCAACATGTGGGCGTGCATTATCCTGCTGAAAGATAGCTCCAGGGATGCCTTGAAGGAAAGGAACGACTTCGGGCTGTAGCACTTCACGGACGTATCTGTTGCTATTGAGATTACCCTCAATTCGTATCAAATTGGATCGTCCATGATACGAAATCGCACCCCAGACCATAACTCCGGGTGTTCGACCACTATGTCGTTCAATAATACACTCAGGAAGGCAGCGTTGACCGGCATAACGTCTAACACGAACACGGCCATCATGGGTCCACAAATTGAAGCGTGATTCATCTGAAAAGACAACTTGGTGCCAATCAGCTCGCCAGTCTCTGTGCTCAAGAGCCCACTGCCGACGCAGCCGTCGATGATCCGCCGTGAGGGGAATCCTGTATAATGGCACCCTTGCACGCAATCCACGGCGCAGCAGACGACGACGAATTGACGAAGCCAACAATTGTACACCTGTAGCAATAGACCAATGTGCTGCCAGCTGCCTGGAGGAAGCTGTGCGATCATTCACCGCCATGCGGAGCAGGTGTCGATCATCGCGCTCTGACGTCACCTTCTGTCGTCCAGTGCCTGTTTTTCGAGTTGTTCGGTGCTCGTCGGTCCACTGCCTCCAAACTCGCATCACTGTGGAACTGTTCCGCTGCATACGAGCTGCTATTGCGCGATAGGAAAATCCTCCTTCTCGAAGGCCGATTATCCTCCCTCGTTCAAACTCCGTAAGTTGCTTGAATTTCTTATTCTTCCGTCGTGGAGGCATACTCAGGTCTCACTAAACGTTTGCCACTAACAAATAATCATAGACTATTTTCAACGTCCCGCTACAGCACTTTATTTATACGCTTTCAGCATCAATTCAGAGGGCGCTGCGCGCGCCACGCACGCGCGATGGCTCTGAAACTTTATTAATTTGCATAATATCCTATAATTGACATTTGCTGCGAATTTCATTTGATTCTGATGATTCCTTCATGGTGTTGCATTTTCTACAAACAGCAGTTTACATTTGAAATGTATCTTAACACTAGATTGCCTAAGGAAGTCATTTTGACTGCTTTTAATTTAAATTAGAAAAACAGTAATGTATATAATGACACAATTTCTTAGAATTTTGTACAACACATAATTTTTTTACGGTTAATATTTACTAATAACCTGTTATATAACTGTAAATAATATGAAAAATATTAAAAATTAATTTTAAACAAATTTCTTTACACATTATTTATTCTTTTACAATCCAGTCATTTAGACTGCTTTTGGGCAATATAGGTATATACAAAGTTTCCGTCTTTCTAGTGTTAATGCCGTTAGCAAGGGAATCAGCATTCATGTGATGAATGAAACAAGATTCCAGATCATCAAGATGAGCTGATGTTTCTGGGGTGGGAAAAGTTTTGGCAATGTCAAAACTGTAGCCAATGAAATTTTTTGATCAAGTTATATCGTAAGTTAGTTGCATCAAAAGGCTCAATAGACAAACAGTTTTATTCAACAGTTATTAAGAAGTTAATTTATTTTGATAATTTAAGCCTTTTTTTATTTAAAAAATATATATATTTTCTAGATCCTGCCACTAATACACTGTTAGAAATTTCTCCGAAAAAATAATCAGATAACAATTTATTTCATTGTTATTAAACTATATTCAAACAAAACAGTGAAAAATAACCATAAATAAGATGGTATTCAAACTGTTAACTGTGGTTAAAAAAAAAGTTAACTGCTTTTACCCAATACGGTTAAGCAACCAGAATTTTATCGCACCAACTAGGCCCACCTATTGAACCTACTTAGTTACTATTGCAGCCTTCTGCATATTATAGCCTAAAGGTCTAATCTGTCAATCTCATAACTGACAGGAAGAGGGTTCAAGTCCCAGTGTTGACACCATAATATTTCCTCCATTCTCTACAACACATGAAGAGTTTAGAGTGCCCTGCGCTCTCAACCCCAATGCCTTTTACCTAAACAAAAGCCTAGCTCCAAAATCCCGTTAAGTTTCTTTTTTAACAGTTTTGAAAAAATGCTTGTTGTAAATGATTAAAAATCCATGTAGTTTTGTATTCATGGTTTTTTTTAATCCTACTAGGTTGTAAGCGGTTTCTAAACCGTAAAGGGGGAAAATGTTCTTTACCGTAAACTTTACGGTTAATTGGATAGACAAAATGCTGCTGATTATTTCGTAATTTTGCAATAAAAATTCTTTTTGCTAAATTTTAAAACAAATTCTATTAAAATTGAATTTC
This sequence comes from Parasteatoda tepidariorum, assembly GCF_982258835.1. Taxonomy (NCBI): domain Eukaryota; kingdom Metazoa; phylum Arthropoda; class Arachnida; order Araneae; family Theridiidae; genus Parasteatoda; species Parasteatoda tepidariorum. Next base: position 101,230,430 of record NC_141761.1, read on the forward strand.
TATAGTATCATCTGAATTTAATATCTTAAGAGACCTGTGGGCAACTGTTAAAAAGTTTTTGCCAAATAAGGAAATCGAAACATTCATTTTTATGTCAAGCCTTGATACTTGTCTTCACAATTACAACTATCATTAAAATTACTTATGCAATGAAAAGAAACTTATTTAAAAAATGTAGTGAATGTATTCTCTTTGAACTGAAATTTCCTCAAACTGTTTTACTTTGTTAAGACAAGAAAAGCTATTTAGCTAAATGGTGTAGGAAAAAAGATTTACGAACGGCGAACTTTTTAATCTCATTCTAAACAGGTTACTTTGTAATAGCACCTAAATCGTTTTATTAAAATAAAAAGTAATATAACGAGATACATGAAAGCATTTTAATCTAAAACCTTCTTTTCTCAACCTACTTTAACAAAACAACGTACAATGCAACGAAAAAGAAAAATCGTGAAGTCTTCCAGCAAAACTTCCGCTTTTATTTTTCATACATGGAATCAAAATTCCGATTAAATAATTGAAATAAATTGTCTATTTCCTCTCATCCCATTTTCCCTGGTTCTATGAAGGAATAAAAGTTTCATTTAGTCACGAATTTACGAACTTGCCCTTATTCTTGGTTGATGTAACTGGTTTTCATTTCATTTTATATTCTTGATTATTTTCTGCTTCATTGGGTGTGTGAACTACCCAAATTATTTCAAATATGTTATAAAAATTGCACTGTTATGTAATATTATACAGTATATCAGAGTTTATTGTCCAAAAAACATGTCAATGCTGTTTATTTGATGTCAAACAATTTCAAAACTATTATGTTGTACTTATTTCATTGGGGAAAAAGCAAAATCACAACAATTTATGTCGGAGAGCGAAGAAAGTTTGGAACATAGGTGCCACATTTCAATACAATTTATGTCAATTATGTAAAAGAAAAAAAAAATTATATCCCGGGCAACCTTTAGAACTTCATTGGTTGTTCTAATTACTGATGTACATTTGAATAAATTTGCTGATTGAAAAGATGCTTTTTGTACTTTATCGGGTGTTTTTGATGGTATCGGGTATTCAGCTACCATTTGAGCAAATTTACTGATTTAAAAGTTTAGTGTTTGAAGCTAATTAGTTGTATTTTCATTTGCTTATCAATTGTATAATAGAATAATATGCTTACTCACTAATTAGTTGCGTAATAGTTTAACATAATGCTTACTCACGAATAAATTGTTTAATAGTTTAATATAATGCTTTCTTACTAATCAGTTGTATAATAGTATAAGATAATGCTTACACACTAATTGGTTGTAGAATAGTATATTATAATGCTAACTCACTAATCAGTTGTAACACAACATATTATAATGCTTACTCACTAATCAGATGTTTAATAGTATAACATAATGCTTAATCACTAACCATTTGTATAATAGTATAATATAATGCTTAATCACTAATCAGTTTTTTAATAGCATAATGTAATGCTTATTCCCTAATCAGCTGTATAATAGTATTTATAGTCTTTGAATAAGTTTACTATGTAAAAGAGTATTTTTTGTTTGAACCTAAATGTTTGTACTTACTAATGATACACATTTGAACTCGTTACTAGACGGGTCGTTTTGAATAAATTTTCTCGTAAAAAAGTAGCGTAAATAGCAACCAAACCTTAAGAATGCCATTTCAGCTCCCACGTAAAAAACTGATTTTAAAAAAAACTATTTACTTATTAATGCAATAAATAAAAATACCGGACATGACGTCTGCATTTGTGCATTAAATTAATTAATTCAAAGAGCCAGTGTTCTTCCTATTCAACTCGTCATTAATAAAGACTAGAAGAAAAAAAATATTACTAGACGGCAGCCTTTTTGAATGATAATAAAATTATTTCATAAAACTGAATAAGGAAGTATTATTTCTTGTTAATAAATTAATGTTATAAGATTTTCAACTGATTTAAGATATTATAAAAAATAAAATTGTAATTAAAAAACAAATTTTTGCTAGATGGAAGATTTTCAATGATAATAAAATTATTATATTATTACTGAATAAGGAAGCATAACCATTATTTTTTGTTAATAAATTAGTATTACAGGATCTTCAATTGATCCCAGCCAAAATGATGATATTTAATATTAAATACATGATTTTTTTTTTCAATTCAATAATAAACTCAAATATTATACCAATAGGTTTTATTATTTTTATAGCTATGCACTATTGCGAACATTTTTCAATTATTTAGAGAAGAGAATTATTTAAAGAATTAATATTCATATCATTAACATGTTATGCGTCCTGCTTTTTTTAGTCAACTAGCATTTTCCGAATAATTATTTATATAAATACTAGTATTTATTCTGACAAACATAAATCAAAAGATCATGGAAAACTCCTGATTAATTTTTAATTCAATGGATTTTCTACTATTTTAAAATATTCATGTCGCCATTGTCGCAGTCATTTAAGAAGAAAACCGAAAATGTGAATTTGAAAATTCTATTGTTTAAGAAGAAAATGTGAAAATTTGAGTATTTTAACCGAAGATTAAAATTCTTGCAAAATTACTTTACTTGATAATGGAATTTCAGGTTTTAAAAAAAATCCAGTAATGAAATTAAAATGTACATTATTAAAGCTATTCTTTTTTCGATTTTTCCGCTCGTGTGGTAGCATAATTTACCAAAAATTCTGGTCTTCCTTTGAAAACCAGAATTTTATAGCTCTTATTAACACACATTTAGTAAAAATACAAAGCTGAAAAGTATATTTAGCAGCATAAATGGTTTTTGTGCCATGCTCTAAGGCAGCGGTTCCCAATTATTTTCAGCTACGGAACCCTAAATAATCAGCCTTCTTTTGGTGAAACCCTGGCTGATAAATAAAGTTTATTTCAATAATTGTGATCATTTTAACCTAAAAATAACTATTTTTTAACTATTTTTTAAATATTTAATTAGAGGAATGAATATGTTTCATCGTTTTATCATTTAGAATCCTAAATGATGTCTTACGTCCGGCAAAATTTGCAGTTTTGTGCTATATCTAGTCTAGTTGTGAATTTGTTTTTGATGAATATACATAAGCCGAAAAATGAATAAAATAAGCTGAGTTATGGTTGATTTCGAAATGGAAACGTAGAGCCGCGATAACTCAAGGGATAGAGCGTTCAGTTTCCATTGAGGTGAACCGGGTTCGAATCCCAGCGTTAGCTGGTCGATCCGAACTCCGCATCCGGCTGGTAAAGATCCCAGTGCTGACATAAAATATCCTCAGTGGTAGACGGATCATGGGTTAGCGTCCCCTTGTCGTTAGGCTAACCAGGAGGTTTTCCTCTCCATGTAATGCATTTGCGGGTTCCACAAAGACAAATTTGTCACAATACTTGATCCAGGAGTTCCCTTGTATTCTGGATTGGGTTCAAAATGACAAGGCTACGGAGTTGAACATTAGTTGTCGTAAATCCAAAAAATTGGGTCGACTGTTCAACGACGATTATAAAATAAAAATTTAAAAGAACTGCTATAAACGTTGAAAAGAGCCATTAAGGTAATCACTAAAGAATTTACTTACTTTATTTTGATTTGAAAAGCACGATAGAAAATACTAATGCAATATTTTATAAAATTTTAATCTTTTTATTATTTTTTCAGCGTATTGTAATAGAAATATTATATTTTCTTCTCAAAAATTGTATTTCATTGGTATTTTACTTGAATTATTTTGATAAAGGCAACCAAAAAATTTAATAAATAATGAATAGTTGAATATAAATATAATCAGAGGTTTCAAAACTCATTGCTGGTTATAAAAAGTATTAATTCACGGAACCTCTTAAACTCTTCGACGGAACCCCAGGGTTAGTGAGAAAACCATTAGGGAGCAGCTGCTCTAAGGTATCATGATAAAATTCGCTTAGATAAAATAATAATTTATTTTAAAAAAAATTTCTACAAATTTTTAATTCCTTATGTTATTGTTTTAACTTTTTTATTCTAATTGATTCAGTTTTTTTTAAAAATTGAAATACTAAAATTTTTAAACGAAATTCTTCTTATACTATAATGTGAAGGAAATGTAATGCTTATTTTTAATTTATTTAATCAAAACTGGTTTCAGAACTCTTTTATTTCTGCCAAAATAGCTAATATTTGTGCTATAGACAGAACGATTGCATCACATCTTCTTTAGCGCCTTTTCGTTACAACTTGGTATAATTTATCTTTCACTTTTTTTTATATTCATTCCTAATTCTTCTTAATATTTGCATTTGCTCCCATTTACAGCTTTTATAGTTTATTTCACTTGATTTTAACTTTTTTAGATTGAAATACTAAAAGTTATCAGCAAAACTTACATTGCAATAGAGGAAAGCTTAATAATGTTTATTTTTTCGAAAAATAACTTCATCACTCTTTATTTCCATTAAATCATCTAAGATTTGTGCAAAGGATACAATGAAGCATTAGGTTAGTTTATTTTTTTTATTTTTTTTACATCAATGAATTTCTCAACACTTTATATATTAACTTTAAATATAAACATTTTAATATACAAAATTCTTCTAATACATACAGAGAAATATGCTACCGTGAATGACCAAAATCTAGAGAATGTCGACTTCACCGGTGAATGTCAACATTCATATAGTCGCTTTGAGAAATGTCCGAAATATTTGTTACATAAAATTTGATATTAATTTATTCTTTGATAGAATTATATTTGTTTGATATTTTAATATCTGCTGAGGATATATTAGGAGAAACATCAGTGTTCGGAGTACCGATTAAATGCATTCCGGGCAGTGGCACCGAACCTTAAAAAACATTGATGTAGGGCAGAGGTGGCGAACCTTTATACACCAACGTGCCATTTTTTCTAAAAAATTGTTTAATGAGGTCATAGACGTGCCGTCAAATAATTTTGCCTCCGTGATTATTGAGAAAATAATACTACTAAATACTATCAACTTAAAACTCTTTATTTACATTGAAAATAAATACATTGTGCCATGTGTCAGTTATACTCGTGAAGTAACATCAGTGTGATTTCTATTGTTGCTGATTAGATGACAAATAACTTATATTAGGTTGTAAGATGTTAGTTTAAGCAGGACTGTTAATTTTTTTTACTAGTTATTTATTGTTAGCTTGTTTTTTATCGTTATTAATTGCTTTTTTAGCATTAATTGTTAATTTTTTTATTAATAATTGTTTATTATTTTGTTTTGTTTTTGTGAATTTTAATTTAATTGTTACATATGCCTCATAGTGTAATAACATTTGTGTAATAACAATTCATAGTGTAATTACTATTGTGATCGGTGGCGTGCCCAAAATATTGTGTCTCGTGCCATAAATGGCACGCGTGCTATTGGTTCGCCATCCCTGATGTAGGGCATACCGGCCAAATGTATACCGGGCAGTGTCACTTAACTAGACCTAGTATATATTTTGGACATTTACCAAAGCGATCATGAGATTGTTGACATTCTCCTGCCTGTGGATGTCAACATCATTTACAGTGAAATACATGCATATATATTATATATATTATATATATATATATCTAATATCAGGGCAACAACCCCGATATTTGGGTAGATTATTCGTCAAAATAACAGGAATAATGAGGCCATATTCTGCATAATCTCTTTTATTTACTAAACAGAAGTCTCACAGCCCCTCTCCCAGCTGGAGGGGGGGATGACGCAGTTACAGTCAAATCTTATCTTAATTATCAGGTGATACTATACAGCTTTATTGTTTTGACGCGGCCAAAACCGGTTTGCATTTGTTTACGTTCGTGTATCAATTGGTCAACATTGTAATGCAATACGTAAAAAATAAATGTAAAGTATATAAAAAAATCTCCTGAATAAACCGTTTGCATGCGTGTTTAAATATAAAAGTATTGCATACAAACTCGTGCCAAACATGTAATTATTAAAAAACTACAGTTCGTCAAATAATTTTGTCTGACTATTATAATATGCTAATGTAATACCTGATATAATAAATATTCTGCATTTATATTATATATCGTCTAATTTATCCAATCGACAAATTTATATTACATATATCGCCTAATTTAACCAATTGATACGCGAACATAAACAAGTGCAAACTGCTTTCAATCACGTAAATAAAGCTGTACAGTATCAACTGATAATTAAGATTTTACATAGAATCTTATAGTACGTCTAGTAACTATAGGACCCAGGGACTATATATATATATATATATATATATATATATATATATATATATATATATATATATATATATATATATATATATATATATATATATATATATATATATATATAATATATATATATATATATATATATATATATATATAATATATATTAATATATATTAATATATATATATATATAATATATATATATATATATATATATATATATATATATAATATATATTAATATATATATATATAATATATATATATATATATATATATATATATATATATATAATATATATATATATAATATATATATATATATATATATATATATATATATATATATATATATATATATATATATATATATATATATAATATATATATATATAATATATATATATATAATATATATATATATATATATATATATATATATATATATATATATATATATATATATATATATATATATATATATATATAATATATATATATATATATATTATAGATAAATTCTACAAAATCGAGTTCAAAGTTTTTATTTTTGCTAAAGATTAGAAAGTTGAAAATATGGCATTGAACTCTCCTCCCACTGCGGTAACGAAACCTGAACAGAAGCAGCATTCATATTCCACAACGATTCCGAATCCATTGTTATTCAAGAAGAGAAGAAAAAATACATTACAGGATGATTTCTGATCATTGGAAATATAAAAATCTAATCGAGGTATGAATGGAGAGTGAAATTGCTGGCAGGAGACTTGATTTGGCAAATTTCCCATGACTTTTTTTTAGAACAAGAGCAGGCCATGCATTCCCAATTATTACTTGAAGTGTTTATCTCCGCTGAAGTTAATGATCTTTCAGACTATTTTGAATGACTTGGTTTCTAAAACTAATCGCTTATATCTTTTTTAACTCTATTTTCAAGTCATGTTTTCTATTAATAAATATTTTTTTTCTTCTTCATGCTAAATTTGACTTTGTGATTCGTTGCCAAGGAATGTCTGCATTGTTGAGCGTTAAACGTATATATCAATTAAAGGCATAACATTGAGTAAAGTAATTCTTGTTGTCTTCTTTTTCTCTTTTTTTTACCTTGTTTATTATTTTAATATTCTATATATTAAAAACTATGAACTCTTTGAAGCAGAGGGAACACCGGTGTCCGCGTTTATATATATATATATTTTCTGACTTTCAAATTGAAAGCAAAAATATATTTTAGTTTTTTTTTAATTATAAAAAATAGTCTAATAGTTACTGAAAAACCTGTTAGATTATCGGAATTATATTTGTAATAAAATATGAAATACATAAAAAGTAGTTTTAATTTCTTTTTTCCATTCATATTGAAAAAATTATTAATATATTTGATTTCGAAATGATGAATAACTAATTCTCTTAGATCTGAGTAAATGCAAATAAGGGGAAATTTGTGAAATTATTGTTTGGAAGTGTTTGGAAGATTTTACCTTTAACGCAGAAAGGGACACCAGTGTCTCATGCTGTATTTCAGAAACATCAATTATTAAATTGCTAAATGTATTTCATTTATAAATCATTTATTTTTCCCGAAATAAGTACAAAATAATGTAAAAAGTATATTTAATAAAAATTCTTCATCAAAAGGATAAAGTGCACTCAAATATACTATAAATTACAATTCAAATTGAATTTAATTCAAACGAAAGTGCCAGAAATTGCAGTTTAGTATTGTGTTTAGTTTTAAACTGTTATTAAAAGGAGCAATTCAAAGTGATTACAATTAAAATGAAAGTGCAAATGGCCGCACTTTATCGAAATGTTTGCTTCATTAAATTGCTATTAAATCAATTAAAAAAAACTGTTTAAAGTAAATATGATTTAATCAAAAGTACAAGTAGTAATACGTTGAAAACTACCAGCATCCAAATCTCACATTAAATTAATTAAATAAAGAACACTTTTACACCGCAACGTTTGCTTCCTACTACCATATTTCCGAATAACTTGAACAATTCAAGAATTCCGAAATTCTAAAACAGAATTTTGCGGCTTCTTCATATAATAAAATAAATTTGTAAGGAGAGAGAGTCAGGGGAAAGCGGCCCAGAATAATATGTCGGGCGTACTTGGGCAAGGCCATTGAAACCAGTTTGTGAGAGACCAACAAGGCCTTTTCGGTTTTAGAGACCGGTTTCATTCGCTTTCAATGAGAAAGGAATTTTAAGATGCTTTTCCTAAGAAATGAAAGAGCGGCGGAGAAGAACCCTTTGATGTTAAATGTCTTTTGGCTTTTCACCTACCCCCACACAAAGTTTTGCTTGTTCGATTATTTGTTAGATGAACTAAAGTAAAACAGGTGTTTACGATGTCTGTAAAAGGTTTTCTTCTTTTTTTTTGTCTGCTATTCAAAGCATACGTAAGAAATATAAAATAAAAATTTAGTGATGTAAAAAAATATAGTCCGAATGTTTTGTTTCTTTTTCAAAATATTGGTATTTGTGGTTTGAAAACAACAACTTTTATTTTTTTTTATATAGATTCCATTGCTACATAATTCATACTGAGTTCATATAATAACACAATTCATGCATTAACTCATTTTGCTACACAATTCATACAGTATCTCATTTTGCTACACAATTCACATATTAACTAAATTTGCTACACAATTTATGCATTAATTAATTTAACAACATAATTCAACATTTTGCAACATGATTTATAATTTACATAAACTTTTTATTTACTTGTTTAGATTTGTTTTATTTTATTTTGAATTTTAGTTTTTTATATATAGATTCCATTGTTATATATTTCATATTGAGATCACATAATAGCGCAATTCATGCATTAACTCATTATGCTAAACAATTTATGCATTTTCTAGTTTTACAGCATAATTCATCATTATATCATTTATCTCAATATGAAATATTTTGCTACAGGATTCATAGTTACATAAAAATTTTATTTAGTTTCTTAGTTTTGTTATATTACATTTCTGAATTTCAGTTTTATTTTTTTTTCTTCATTTAATTAATTTTATTGCATAGTTCGTACACTTTTTTTTAAGCATACTTTCCGCATTAATTCATTTTGCTACATAAATTAATCATCACACATATACGCTTTTATTATAACTTTACTCACATAGTTGCATAAATTAACTCATAATAAAGTGATATTGAATTGATGATGATAAGAGGAATGATATATCCCCATCCAAATTATAAAATGCATATTATTAAAGTTATACTTATACTTTTCATTATTAGAAAAGTTACAACCCTTTCTGCACTTCTAGTCCTCATAAAAATATATAAATATTAGAATTTATTAATTGAATTAAGGTTATGAGGCTTTTAACATATCGCTTTTGAAATATATATATAATTATAAAATGTTATAAGACGTAAAGCTTTTTCACTAATAACTCGTTATTTATGTTGTCTGAGGTCATTAAAAGTACTTTATATCGTAACTGTTAGGTTAAGTTTCTTATAGCTGTTAGGTTAAGTTTCTTATAACTGTTAGGTTAGGTTAGGTTCTCCGCTAGCTTATAAAAATTGATCAAAATAAGAATATGAGGAGCAGTCAAGTTTTTAGAAAATAAAAAGCGTTTGTGATCTTTTTCATCTTCTTTTTCTTAACTTTTGAAAAATTGCTTTGCATAATTGTTTTTGGTCTTAAAAATATGAAAAAAAATCGAGGATAATTCTTTGGTTTCAATCAATACCAATGATTTTCTTCTGAATTGGCGTTTTTCTTTTTCTTAAATAAGATTTAAAAAACTTTAATTTAAAAAAAAAAAAAAAAAAAAAAAAAAAAAAAATTTAATATACTTAAAATATGTGCCTACTTCGAAATCTAGACAGTTATTTATGAAAAAAGTATTACACAAAGTTTTATGTAAAATACTTTTTTTCGAGTTTAAGGAAATCTCCATGTGAATTTTTTTTATTTTCTTTAGTTAAAGAGTTTCGCGAAACAATCATAAATTGATAATGTTTTTAGCATTATGAGACAACGGTCTTAGTATTTTTCCCCCGTATTCAAATATATGTACTTAAAGCTAATTTTATTCACAAATGTTATTGCACTTTCCATTTTTAGTTTAGTTGCTTACTTCGTTTTTCTCCTTCACCATGTTTTTTTTTTTCCTCTTAAAAAACGTTATTTTTTTTAAAGGATCATTTTGTTTACAAAATATATATTTGTTATAATTTTATGTACGAACGTTTTGTATACATATTAATCGCAACGAAATGCATGATTACCTGGATTGGAAAAATAATTAGCTGTCTTTGAAAATAAAGCATTTAAACTACTTCCAGAATACAGAGGGTGTGACACAATAAGTAATAAATAAAAAGCAATTTTAATTAAACTATATATAATGATAATCTTGCATCATATTACAGTTCAAATAATAAGTGGCTTGAGTAATAAGATTTATATTTGGCAAATCTTAATTCTAAATTTTATTGGGGCATTGATAGCCTGGCTAATAGAGCTTTGGGACTACGTCCCAGAGTTTGTGAATTCGTTTTCGGCCTGCCGAACACTCCCGTGTGCAAAATGGTGACTGGTGCACACTAAATCTGTCGGTATCACAATGTCCTCTAAGTTCCCATGTCAAATCAATGCCTCTGTGGTTACGGGATCGGAGATTGATCGAAATCTAGTTCACGTCAAAATTACGATCTGCGGATGGACGGATGGTGTGGGAGTGTGCCTCACTGTAAAACGTGATGTGACGTTGGCTCCGGATCATCCACAGGGATATTTCCTAGACCATCGCCAATAGACCATTGTTCAGCTCTTGCGCGACGTAAGTAAAATTACCGTAGCGTAAATACCTATAAATCACGTTATTTATATGAATAAAAGGTTTATATTTGGCACCATCTAAACTCAATTATTTTTTTCGTTATTTTTAACATCAAGTTAAGTAGGAGCTTATAAAATGAACATCTCGAAAGAGATAAAGAAATGTTTCTATTACAACGGATGAGTAGTCCTTATTTAAAGAAAAAAATAAATTCGTGAAAATAGAACATAAAATTGCAATAACTTATGAACAGATTGGAATTTTGAAGGAAAAAAAAACTAGAACTAACATCATAAATAAAAAGACCCTTTCAGCGTGTCAAATTTAAATTCTATCAATGCATTTCAGCAGGCTTTAGATCAGTCCTCATTGTACTTTTTACTAAAAGTTCAACAGTTACTAACTCTCGTAATAATTTTGGAATGCTGAATTTCTTTTATTTCACTATTCTCTGTAAATTTTCATACACTATATTAATAACTTCAAGTTTAAAATTTTTATAGTATTTCGCTTTCTAAACAAAGAAGTCAGTGCTAACGATTTTTTTAATTTTGGAGATAACTTTGAATAGACAGTTCAGTTTGAAACTTAAATAAATAAAAAATTTCTTTGAAACAGTTGCACAGTGGGAAAAGAAAATGTACCGTTTCTATGGTTACTCCCCCGTTTCTATATTGAGTCAATAAGACATAACTAGCGTAATAATCCGTAAAAAGAACATCTTATTCTCGATCGGGAAAATCTGTAATATATGGCTTCTTTTGTTCTAGAAAGAAAATACGAAATTTATCACACCCATTTATGGCTTTAGTGAAGCACAATAAGTCTCTTGTCTTCGCCGAAAAAGAGTCGATTCAAAATCAATACTCGCTGCTAGATCAAATCATAATCTTCGTGTTTGGAAATACGAATTTCATATTTCGTTTGAATTTTCTTTTTTTCTTCAATGCTTTGTGATTTTGAATTTTCGGAACAGGCGTAATTGGTGAGTAAGTTCTGATTAAATTAAAAGTGTGTTCTTTTGTACCGAAACACAAATTTTTCTCGTTATTTTGTACCAAAATTACCTGGACAATAGATGTAATTGGTGAAATTGCTTAAAGTTATAATTTTCTAACCAGAATTAACTTAATTATTGTCATTTTGCATTAAAAATTATCTAGACAATAAATGCAATTTTCTAAATAAAATATGCTTCGCATTTTTGTACTTTAACTATCATTAATATCGTTACTTTGTACCTAAATTACTTGAACGAGAGAGACGTAATACGTGAGTAAAATATGTTAAAAATTATGCTATTTTGTGCCAATATTATCATTGTTAATTCAAAAAGTAGAAAGGGTTTCATTTATTAATGAGCTAATAAGATATTATATATTAAATTTTAGTGAGAAACTAACTAGAAAATTACACAAAAAAACTTGTTTAAAAATTTTTGTTCCAATTGGAATAATCGTAATCGCAAATTCAACGTAAAATGCCAAAAAATTAGAAAAAATTTGGAACAAAATTTTTTTCTTATGATTATGGGTTTTTGGATTTATAATGATTAGCCACATTTTTAAATTGTTGAAGAGAATATTTTTGGAGAAAAATACCATGAATTCAAAGTAGGCAAAACCATATAAACTGTAAAAAATTCTGGATACAAATTGCCCGACGAATAACGGTAAGGAATCGGCACTCAGTGAACCGGTATTTTTTACCGTTAAATCCCTTTTTACCGGAGCATGTTAAGAAACAAAAATGTTTTAAATATTACAGAAATAATATGCCAAAAATTTTACAATAATAATTACTGTGAAATATTGAATCACTATAATTAGTTAATTATTGCTGCAAAAGTTGCGGTATAATATGTTACGGTAAAAATGGATTTTATGGAATGATGATAATAATTGATGTTCTTTATACCGTAACTTGTTCCAGAATTTTTAATAAGTGTAAGACTAATTGTACAACAAATTTATAACAAAAATACTTTTATTCTTCCATTTTTTAAAGAGAAAGAAAAATTTCTGAAATTGGTTAATTAAACTTAACTGTGTTTTTCTTCTTTCCTAATTCAGTTTTTACTCATATTTTTTTCATGTTCATTCGTTTCGTCATATATTTGCAGTCATCGTCATGTTTTACGTCGTAGTCAACTACTGTATATCAATAAAATGGAACATGATAGATCTTTTTTAAAGATATTATTAATAATGAATTACATTTTAATTAAATTTTTCTTTTTTAATCATTAAAACATTCCACCGATAAATGAACAGCGATAACTCAAAAGGATACTTTATTTTATCTTTCAATTCAAATGTTTTATTTCATCATTTATTAGCATCAAACAAAATAGTTAGTTTTGCTTTTTACTGATAAATATCTTTATGGTGAAATACTAAGATAAATTTGATTCTATTGATTATTAACTATTGCTTTAATTTATTTATCAAATGTAAACCTGTTTTATCATACATATCTGAAGGTTTAGATTAAAAAGTAATTGATATGTCGCACCCAAATGAAGGCGCGACACGATATGAAATTCGTGTTTATTACAAACTGTCATTGACAACATTTGGAATATATCATTTATTAAAACTTCTGTCTGTTTGCTTGAAAAAATTCAAGATAAAAGTTAATTAGGAAATAAACTAGTAAATATGAATTAATGATATATTAAGGTAACTATGAATAAATTTATATTTGATTTTCTATGTATACATTATCAAACGCATGTAAAGTATATTCTTTTTTATATTTTTTGAGGTGGTTAGATAAGGTTAGTGGTTTTATGGTGGTTAGACAAAATTTAGATAATGTGATTCATTGACTAATTATCAAAAATTTTGTTAATTAAGTTATTTTAAATTCTGTATCAATTTGTGGAGCCATATTATAATACGCATAATTTTATTCTAAATAACAGAAAATTTGTTTAACTTAAACGCAATATATTCAGTTGAATGAAAAGGAAAACATTTCCTTTGCATTTGTAAGTTTTATAACATAAATTTTTTTTATTGTTTAATGGAACAATTGTGAGCAATTTTCGTACACTTATTAAGCTATGCAAGAGCACAAAATATTCAAACTATGTATACCTTCTTATTTTTTTAAAAAAATTTTTGGAGCCCCATTAGTAAATTCATTAATCAAATAACAGTAAATAAAACATATATTTATTTTACATCATTTGAACTATATTTATAATAATAACAAATAGATGATAAAAGGAAAATTTATGATAAAGTGTGTGCAGTCACTTCAAGAATCAGTGTGTACAATCACTTCTAGAATCATTTACTTAAGATACGTTCTCAAGCTTTTCTGTAAATTTGTATTACTAAAAATTGTTAAAGCCCATACGTTTTATGATACATTTACATAAAATTTATATGATACACGTATACTCGTGTGATTTTTTTAAAATATTTCATAATACAGTGCTTCTTAAACATATGTTGTTTTATGTTTAATGATACAGTTCTTGTTACATGCTTCCTGAATCATTTACTTTTTTTAGCTACGTTCCCTCAGTTTTTCCTTCAAAATTACTTAAAATTGTAATAACATGTACACTTTATGATGCCTTTCTCATTACACGTATGATTTCTCAATGTATATTTTGTGATACAGAGTTTGTAAAATGTATACTGTTTTATGATATAGTTCTTGTAAGACGTATACCTTTTTTCTTACCATGTAATTTGTATGATATAATTCTTATTACTCGTATTATTTTATTAAAACTGGATTGTAGGGTATTGAAGAAAAAATAGCGTAAGAGTAATTTAATTAATGACAAAGATCGAAACAAAAAAAAAAACTTTATTATGTGAAACAGAAACTACACATTCATGCAGTGTATCTATTGCTAAACTTTTAAATAAATCAGCCGAGAAAAAGTTATAGAGTATAACAAAATATGTTTAAAAAAAACTTTGTTTGAAACATTAAAACGTTTATTTTATTCATAGGCGGCACAATACGCGGTTTCTGTTTTTTGAAATATAAATTTCAGCCAATTACATTATATAGCTTAAGATAATGAAGTATTTCACTTGGAAAAGGGAAAAAACGATTTTTTTAAAATTTCACTGATAATAGGAAATTTTCTTTCATTTTTTTATACTTCTTTAATTGATAAAATTTTATTTGGAAGTTAAATCGCTTTCTATCAAATAGTTTCAATTTGCAATTAGGAAAATAACTTTTTGTTCCCTAAATCATTATAAAAAACTGAATCTCTTAAAGGAAATGATTAACTTAAATTAAGATCGTTATATTAATATGTAATTTAAAAACCTGATTTATGTGAGTTTTTAAGCATTATTTTTAGTCGCATTTAAAACATCTGCTCTCTTTATTTGCCAGATTTTATGAAAGGGTTCTCTGATTTAAAACATCATTATTTCAAAGCACCACCTGCCTTCTTTTTTCTTTGTTGGTATGAAAAAATCATTTGCTGTAGCAGAAATTTAATTGTATGAAGGTTTTATATAAATCATCCACATTATTACTAAGAAAACAAAAAATTTAATTTGAATTTACTAATTGTGATACATATATTACAAAATTTCATTTTCTTAAAACATTTAACATAGCCTATTTCTCAAAATTACTGTATTAATTATGATCAAAACTTAGTTTTAGCCAATAATGAATCAAATATTTTTTTAAGATACTCTATCATTTAACGTAATTAATCTTTAGCTAAAAGCAACTAACGATAAAAGTATATACCACTAATACTCTTTTGTAAAAAAAGAAAGTAGATTTAAATTCATTTTGGAACAGGTGAAATGAGCAAATCAAGTAAAATATTGAAAAAATTAGCGTGTTAAGTAGAAATCATGAAATTCAGCACATTTCCTTATCTAGACTATAACAGGCACAATGCTGGAGACACATGTAGTCCTTTGAGCAATTTTAAATGTTTATAACTACATGTTTTTCAACATTTTCTTTCCTAAGCGATAAATAAAATGTATTTTATTTCATTCTGAAACATGCATATTTTTATATTAGTTTCAGCTGGTCAGATGGCCGAGCGGTCAGCCTGCCTGACTGTGAAGCCAATGGTTGCGGGTTCGAATCCCTCTTAGGGCCTGGATGTTTCTCTCTCAGTGTTGTTCTCTGTTATGTGATGCGTGAATGTGGCGTGGGTAATGTTGCTCGACTCCGTGACTTAGGCTAACTGGTGCCCACCGGGTAACGTTAAATGAGTAACACTTCCGACATCTTCCTACGTGAAGAACGAACGTTCACTGCCTGAGGTAGAAAAAAATAATATTAGTTTTAGGAGGATATTAATTTGTATTTTTATAAGGTATTAATTATCGTTTTTGGTAGGTTAACTATTTTTCTTCATGCATTTTTATTAAGAGATGGCAATATTTAATTTTTTTTTTCATCAAGCTCTTAAATTGAAATCGAGAATTATTTATGTTAAATCCATTACTGCAGGTTCTCTATGACAGTTATAAATTGCTAACTCAACAATTAGAATCCTTCTCCAATTTTCATTCGTATGAAAATAAAAAATAAAAAGTTTCTGTTTATTACTGTTTTTTTTTTCCTTCTTTCCTTCTTCTTTTTTTAAATTTATTTTTAAAAAAATGAAAAAATAACGCATAAAACCTTTTACTTATGAAAGTATTTGTTTTGTTTAGTATTAACTGCTAGATGGTATACAATTATTTTTAATCATACACGTCAGAAAATTCCGGATCAAATTACAGTTGAAGTACCGGCATTTTGGATGCATCATCCGTAAAATCCATTTTTACCGCAAAATATTTTACAGTAATTTTTACTGTAATATTTTTTAATTATGGTGATTCAGGAATTTTACGGTAATTATTACAGTAAAAATCACGGTAGCAAAATCATGCAGTAAAAATACCGCAATATGCTCCGTTAAAAATTAATTTTACAGTAAAAAATACCGGCACCCTGAGTGCCTGTACTATTTACCGTATTTTGATCTGGAATTTTTTTACAGTGTGGTCACTTAGATTTTGAATCCATGTAATATGATTAAAAAATTTCGAAACAAAGATTTTTTCCATGCTAAATTAATTTGTAACCATTTCTTTTCTCTTTTTTTCAGCTTGTCCACGTAACAGCTTCAAAAGATGTAACAATCACACGAACTCGCGAATAGAGCAGATGGTTTTTTATTCCAACGGACAGCCTGCTGTATCCAGAGTGCTGTCGCTATTCCTTTTAACCCCTGTTTATTCCACAATAACAGCTCTCATCGCGGAGAAGAAATACCCAATTCTATGGAATAATATCGCGAATTAATGGAATAAAGAGATTGTGATTCAATACCGTGGAAAGCATTCATTGAATGGTAAGCTTTTTTTTTTTAAATTTGATATTAAAAAAAAAATAATGTAAATGAACAGGTGGCAGGGATGGAGGTTACGTTTTTCAGCGACTGGTTATGCTCATGATTTTTAAACCCTTTCTGCTTTTGCCCCTTTAAAAAAAATTGTATAATTTTGTTTTAAAAAAATTGCTACGTTTTTAGACACAGTATGACAGATTTGATGCTGGTTTTTAAAGTCTTTTTCCTCGCAGATAAACGTACTTTTGTTATCAAACGTTGCGCAATATTAAACAATAATTATTTTATAAAATAATGTCTCCTTAATTTTCTTATGCATTCTTTTGATATTGATTCCAGTTCTTTAATTTATTATTTAACTTATTATATAGATATATATATCTGTAACTAATTCAATTACTTGTTATTTAATTATTTTTATGTGACAAGCGTTAATTGTTTCAAATTTTTACTAATTTAAATAACAAATGTAGTTTTTTTCGTTTTGCAAATAGTCATTCTCAATTTAAGAAATAAATACACTTACGGGGTTGAAAAACTACACTATTAAACAGTATTACTTGATAGAGCAAATTCAGAATCAGTTTCATCATATTCACTGTGTGCATTTCATGACATTATCTTCAAATATTAAAGTATAAAGAACTCTTCTTTCATATGTATTATTACATATTTTCTTTGAGTTGTGTCAAATGTAATCATGCTTTTGTACAACTCCTAATTTGTCTGTAATTGCATTTTCAGCAAGAAAATTGTTTTGCTATACCTTATTTAATTTAAAAGTAAGAACGTTTTTTTAAAAAAGATAGTCATTATATAAATGTTGGTTTTTAAAAATCGTTTTTAAATTTTTAATTTGAAAATTTAATTGTTAACTGAAATTTAACATAATTAACGTAATACTTTTTGGATTACAAACTAATTACAGAACAGTAGAGTGCGAAATGATTTTAAAAATCGTTTTCTGAGTTTATGTTGAGAACTTTCGATGTTTGATAAAATCGAATCATTAATTTAATCATTACTTTTGGAAAACAAATTGTTTCTTTTTTTTTAAATTTCAGTTTTATTGTTGTGGTGTCGTTGGATAAAATAAAACACGAATGAATTTACGAATGAATGAATGAAGAATAAAAGAAGGAAGATTTTAGAAATAGTTTTTTGATTTTTAGTTGTGAACTTTTGATGCTGAATAAAATAGAATACATTAATATCATCATTAATTTTGGGTAACAAATAATTCCGTAGCAGTGGAGGGTTTTAGAAACAGTTTTTTTTATTTGCAATTTTAATATTTTGTTGTTGGATAAAATAAAACACTAATGACATCATCAACAAATTATTCCACAATAATTTAGTGTAAATGGTATAAGGAAATCGATTTCTCATTTTCAATTTTATATTTTTTTCAGTTACATAAAATAAAACATATCAATATAATTATTACTGTTGATTGACAAATTCTGCAACAATTTAAACAATTAATTCTACAAAGTGCAAATTTTTTTTAAAAAATTTATGGTCTTTTTTATATATTTTTTAAACGAAATATGATAATGTGATTGCCGAGGTTTTCCATATTATTACATTAAGAGACTTTGTAGCTTTATATTTACTTAATTATTCACCCATAATAAACAATTTCTAAAGATACATTTACTGGATATATATTGGACCATTTATCATTTCACATCCCAGTATACCTTCTCAAAGCAGCAACGGAATTTCCCCAAAGCTCTGTCCCTAACCAAACTTAATTTGCTCCACAGACGGAGCACTAATTGCAAATCCGAAATAAATTACCAAAGGCACAGCCATATTCATCTTGAAGTCGCCTGTGAGTGGCTAGATATATTTATTAAAACGGCAAAGCGCATGCGCAAATGAGGAAATTCAAAAGCCCCATTGAGCCTAAGGACATAAGCTTGGAAATCAAATATTTATTTTTGATTTGCTGATGAAGCTATATACTTGGTGGTTGTTGCAGTTCTCAAGATGTTCATCCTTGAGTGCTTCATTTCAATCGATGAGAATAAAATGAAACATTAAATTTTTTTTCAGTCTTTCGATTGAAATTTTTTTTCCCGTACTTTTAGATGAGTTGTATGTTACCGTAGCAACGATATTGATGCGTAGGAAGGAATTTTATTAACAAAATGGAATTGCGAAAAGTTAATCTTTTTTCTTTTAATGAAATATGCCTCTAAAATATTGCTTGACTTATTTCTAATTTAATTAATTTTTAGAAGGCGTAACTCACATCGGAAAACGGTTATTGAATCTATTTCAAAGAAATAGTTTCGTAATTGTTTTATATCTTTCGCTAAATTGAATAATTTTTTATACTTTAGAAATATTCTCTCTTTGTCAGAAAAATATGTTTACATTATTTTCTTTAATAAATGACTTGTTAAATATTCTGAAGCCTGTAAAGGTAACTGTTGTCAAAAATAGACTAATAAAATGCTAGTAACCTGTAGTTTATAAGCACAACAGTTTATCTTTTGACTAAGATTTTTTTTTTCTTCAATTGTTCAAATTGTTCAATCAAGTAAAATCATGAATTTTTTTACTTAAAAAAAAAAAACACTTTTCGCAGATATGTTTTTTTTTAATTACTTTTTAAGTAATAAATTATGTCAAATTTTAGTGATTCACATAGATTTAGCTAAGAAGTTTAATAAATATTATTTTGCAATAATTATTTTTATTTTTTGTTTAAATATTTCTGCTCCACTGATCAGAAACCATACCTTGCCTTAAAATTCATTATAACTGATTGACAAATTATTCAAATTTAAGGGAAAAATTCCTTGATGATTTTAAAATAACTGAAATCGATTTTTTTTTCTTTTTCATTGCGAACTCTTTAATCTTTCATAAGCATTTTTCTGTAGCGGATTACTTAACTAGAATTAAAAACGGTATACAGAAACACTTATTAAATGATGAAGCTCTTAAATTAACAATGCAAAGTTTTAAAATAATTAATATCAGATTATTTCACTCACTAAAATATATAGTTTTTCTTCATTATCACAATCACTTCCCTCTATAGCGAAATTGTTTGTTTATATGAAAAATAGCATGCTTAAATACCTACCAAATAACTTAAAATTTCTAGATTAAGTGTGGTAAGTTTTATAAAGAATTATTTCCTCCAAATTTCTCGAATTTAAAATTTTCCACATTAAATTCTTTTTCATCGTTCATAAATATTTCTCACTACAGTTGAATTCTTGACTAATATCAAAAACAGTATACACAATAAAATATTTACGCAAAAATTGGTAGGGGAGAGTGGGGTCAATTGTAACAGGGTGCGATTGTAACAGAGCAAAATTTCGAGTGTCTGGTTCTAGATTTAGTTCCTAGGTGGCGCACAAGGTGTATTTAATAAATCTACATGTACACCCCTGCTGGCAACCATTTTTATATACTTTTGACAAAGTTACATCACGAAAGATATTTTCACGCAACGTAAGTACTTTCTCTGGTATTAGAATATTACATTGTAACAAAGTAATTTTGTTTAAACAAATAAAAATTATTAACCGAATATGTTAGTGGACACCTTAATTGACACTTCAATAAAAAAATTAGTTTTGATAATTAACTAGCATTGTTTTTAACGAATGAAGCTGAAATGGCGTCTTGGGGACGATTGTAACAATAAGTAAAGGGACGATTGTAGCAGCTGAAAATAAATTATCTTATGTTTACAAACCATTACTTAACTCTTTAAGAACCACCAATAGTTTCCTATATCATTTATATTATGTTGCATGTGCATTATTTTATTTGTCACCTTTCACAGCATAAATTAAAATTTTTAACCCCTTAAAGTTAAAAGTTTAACCCTTTAGGTCTCTGCTCATTATTATTTTTACTCCTAAAATATCACTACTATTTTGATCAATAAAAAAATATATCTCAACTATGATAATATGTATAATTAACTATGTTTCAGTTGAATTTATGAACTGTTACAAGACTGTTGACCCCGTAAGTGGGGACAATTGTAACAAGTGTATGACTGTCAAAAATTGTTAATAACTAATATAATAACATTCAAAATAAGGTTTTTTTTCTAGTAGAGGATAGTCTACTTTACTCGTCTGCCAATTAATACTAATAATATAAACGATTTTTCGTAAGTTAAAAATAGTTAAGTAAAAAATGTTATGATTGACCTCACTCTCCCCTGTACACAAAAATATTTACGCAATAATTTCTCAAAAATAATCGGTAATAAAAGTGCAAAATTTTCAAATATTTAATTTATTTCAAATTTCTCTAAATTTTGAACATTTCAAATCAAGTTCTTCTTCATCATTCATAAGTATTGATCTCTATTTCGAAATTCTTCATTAATCTTGAAAATGGTGTGACAAAAGCAATTTTTGAATGACTAAACATTAGGAAAATAGCATTAAGAAAAAGTAACATTAGGAAAAAGTATTGAAATCTTTTATTTCGTCAATTTTTTTCTAATTTTGTGCTTCGCTTACTAAGCTCTTCTTCATTGTTCATAAGCACTGATTTCTTTAATGAAATTCTTAACTAATATAAAAAATGGAATGCAATATATTTACAAAATGACTAAAATTTTAGGTTATGCAAGTTATATAATAATTTATTTCTCCAAATTTTTTTTTTATCCCGTATTTAAATAGAACATTTTCCTTCACCATTCCTAAGCATTAATAACTGGTAACAAAAATTATTTTCAAAAATTCTCTTATAAGACTCAAATTTTGAAAATGATCTAAGCAAAGTATTATTTATCTCTACTTTTCTTCAACTTTGAAGTTTTCCTATCAGGCTCTTCTTCTCATTAATAAGCATAACCCTCAAATCAGAAATGGTATGCGGAAATAAGTTGTCAAATTAAAATTCTTCACATTCATTCATACCTAAATGGCATCTTCTTCAACGGTACTCATAAAGCATAATATATGTGGTAAATAGAAATTCAAATATTCATTTCATTAGTTACGCACGAATAATGAAAATAACATTTAACGCATGAAATAAAAGTTTTCGTAAATCTAAGTCCCCATATTCATTCAATTATTAAAACAACAGAAACAATGATGAATTTTTAACTTAATGAAGGTGCTATTTTGCATGGTTCAAATACTTCCATTTGAATCCTAACACAAAATTCGTGCATTTTGAATATTTATCTTCCTGGCAAATAAATGCATTGCCTACTCAAAACTGGATTCGCCAACATTGTTTGAAAAAAATCATGATTTTGAATGCAGAGCGTGCGTGCCGTTTGATAACATTTCATACACTTTCATTGTTCTTCACCGAATTTCGCCAATGATAATTATTATGAAAAGCCATCATGAATATGAAAGTTGCACAAAGCAAATAATAATTACTTTTATATCCTATGGTTGGCCGATAAAGTATCGTTATAGCCTCAATTGTTTACCTAAGGGCACATGCCTAATAAGAATGTTATTATGATTTGGAATGAAATTAATTTATTTCGGAAGTAAAAGTCAAATAATCGTCTGAAATATTTTGAAAATATTTGTTTTTAATCTGCCAGTTCACGCAAACTTGATAGAATAAATATTGAAATTCACGAGAAAAAGTTAAAGGAGGCAGAAAACTTCATGTGAAAATTCTTACTTTATGAAACAATTATCCCTTCATCTTTTGATAATAATACGTATCAGTAATAATAAATTTAAAAAATTACGTCTTAAAAACAAATAATTTAAATTTTTATGAAATGCATTTTTTTATGAAATGTATGAAAAAGTAAATAATTTTTTTAAAAAAATGAAAAATAATAAATTTGAATTTTAATTAAAAACAAGAATAATTAATTAAAATATAAATTATTTGATAGTTATTTAATTAATAAATATAAATTAATAATTGCTTCGAAATAGTAAACACGTGTTAATATAACGATACAATACTAAACACAAAATATTGGAACCTTTCTAGCGTACGTACTACATCCCAAAACTTTCAGGGAAATTAAATAAATTTTATAAATTACAATTTTTAAATTTTTTTTATATATTTTTAAAAAAAATCTAAAAGCATACGTAAATAACAGAGGGACATAAAAACAATATTATATTAACTGCAAAAGGTTAGTACCCCAGACCCATAGCTTTCACCTTTGAAATTTCCTGAAAAATTATTATTACTTTTAAAAAGTTATATGCTTTCAAACTATAATCTGCATTTTCTTTAAGGGTAGTCGGTAGGGCGTATACCAATAATGCTAAAACTGACCTTTTTCGATGTACCTGTTTTCAGCATCTAAGCCTATTGCTTCAGTTTTTTTTTTCACAGAGTATTTACATATACATGCTTACACTGTGATAACTGTTAATTCACATCCTTGGCAGGAATTTTTTATTACATAATACAACTCACAAACATTATCACAGCATGCAACTGATATAATCTCAAATATTCTCAAAAAATTCCAAAACAATATCATAAGTATTTTCTTAGAAAAGGTACATCGAAAGTGGTCAGTCTTAGCGTTATATGACCTACTATAGCTATATGACCTACCGACTCTCCTTAAAAAAAATCTAATTATATATATCCAAATATAAGAAGGACTAGAATGCAATATTGTATTAAATGTAAAATGTTAGAATGCTGATAGCATACATTTCTAAAATTTCAGGAGAATTATTTCAAAGTTATAATTTTTTTAACTATACTATACCTGCTATTTTTTAAAAACAAAATTAAGTAGTGGAGAGGAGGGATGGTGTGGTCATGGAGTTAAAGTGGGCATCTTGAATAACATTTTATATCATTGTTTAAATCTCCTCTCAAATTCGCAACACAGGTTGGCACTTCCATGTGCTGTTGCAATAAGAAAATTATGAATATTTTAGTAACAATTAGTAAAAGAAGGTTTTTATGGTGCAAAAGTAACCATTTAAATTTGATCTATAATCTCTTATTAACACATTTAATTTTCGGAATTTCAACTGAAGATGATATGTTTTAAAATTTAAATGTTACTGTTTAAGAGTATTTTTATTTATATTTATAAGTTAGCAAACTTAGTTTGTTTGTTTTTAAGAAAAATTTATATTGCAGTGATCAGATCGATGTGAATAGATTGAAATTTCTTGCCAAGAATGACTTAGAATTAAGAACATTTGTGCTAGTCAAGTTTTTTTAAATGAAAAAATAAATAAAAAATAGGTGCAGCTGAAATTCTGAAAAGCAATTTGAGTGGAAATTGTTTATAGATTTGTAGATTATGATGTTCAATTCTTAAAGAACAAGACCAATATAGTTATTCTAATCCTGAATCTTTAATTATTCCAGAAAGAAAAATATTTCTCAAATTTCAAAGAAAAAGATAATTTCCTAACTTCCTTCTCCCCTGACTGGTAGAACTACCAGAACTACATCTCAATACGCATTTAAAGTTATTTTAATTTTATTTACTAAAATAAAATAAAAATTCAAAATATTTATCAAATGAATCAAATTTAATAATGCTTTTCAAATTTACTGATTTGCATTCAAAATGTCTTTTTTTAGTATAGAGAAATGTTCCTTTATAAATTAGTATTTTAATGTTAATATTTATTCTCCAATAAAGCTTAGATTGAAATTAATTGATTTTAGTTATACCTTTCTGAGTTGAGATAAAATACAACTTAACTAGCTAGATTAACAATCCTTGTCAACACTTGCTCTGTGTAGTGAAGTTAAGTGTGAATATAAACAACCTTCAAAAAAATATGGGAAAACTAAACAACTTCTTACGTTTAAGAAGATAAACAAGAATGCAATAAAACGCCCAAATTATTGTCTAAAAGATATTTCGAGTTAAAAAATTATAATTAATAAGGTTTTTTGACAAATTTGTGAAAAATATTCACACTAGGCCTTCTCTCCTCAATATGCTTACGTTGAGAAAAAAGTAAGGTTAAAACTACCAGAATACAGTACATTTTACAATGTTTCTAGCTCTATGGGAACATCAAGGTAATCGGTAATTTTTACCGAAGTAATTTTGTAATGATTTTGGTAAAATTGACAGTAAAATATAGTTTTATAAGATGTGATAAAATTTGGTAAATGTGTCAAAATTTAATAGTTTTATCATGATATCTTAGAGTATGTCATAAAAACCATTTATTCAGATAAATTTGCTTTTAAGTTTTGTAATTTTTACTAAATATGTGGTAATAAAAAATGTAATTTTGAAAACGAGAATTTCCACCAAGCCTTTACTATATGAACGGAAAAATTATTAAACAAATTGTTTAAATATCGTATATTTTGGTTTTATTAACCAGGAAAATTGTTTTTTCTTTTTTTACCAAAAATGTCATTACCGTAGAGTACGGTAATTTTCCCACAATTGTTTTACGCCGTGTATTTTAATTATAAAAAGTTAGAACACCCATAACTTACAATAACCTTTTAACCTTTTTATCGAATTTTAACTTCTATATTTTATCACTGTTTTGCATGTTCCTGTAAAGTTTTAACATTTATTGGTTTTTGGGTGATTTTGTTTTTTTAACCTTTTTACTACTTTATTATTTTAATTGGTTTAAACTTGTTTTATAGAATTGTATTGAACATTATTTTAGATATTCTGATTTTTATATTCACTGTTGATGTAACTTTTATAGAGATTTACGGATTTTTAATGTATGATTTGTGTATGTATCAACTCTCGTATGCCCTAAAATAGGGCGGAGCGCACTCACGGAAATGCTCACGGTTTCGGCACTGCTTGGCGTGGTCGAGAATAAGCTCACTGAAAACCGCAAAATTGAGAATATGGTAACCCAACCGATCAATGCGTCACATCTTGCTACAGCGTGCAACCCTATTACGTTGATTGAGTAGGAAAATGATAGTTCTATTCTAGTTAAAAATTTCTTTCTTATTCACTTCTATCTTCACACCGCTCTTGTATTTTTTATAAGCGGTTTTCGTTTTGAATGAAAAATTCATACTTAATTTAATGTTTATGTCTCAGAATTTTATTTAAAAACAGATTCTTGTAAATATTTTACTTTTCAACTTCTTTTTTTTTATTATTGTTCTTGAAAGTGTAAAATCTACTGTTTTTTTTATTTTTAATTTACTAAGACAGTTTACCATTCTTTACTATGCTATATATATAAAGGCTTGTGTGCTCACTATATACTAAGGCATATCCCTTATGAAAAAATCGAGGTATAAATGAGGTATAAACGAGGTATATTTTAAAGGTATAAAGGAGATTGTTGTTTAAATACGTCGTAAAGGTTGAAAAGGGTGCAAATGAATACCTCAAAATCAACCTCAAATATACCTCCAGAGGTATATATGTTTCAGCTTGAAGTATATTTTTTTACACTTGTGGAAGTATTTATTCAACAACCTAAGGTGTGTCATTTTACACTTCAGGTTATTATAAATCAACCTCAGATGTATTTTGTTCGACTTCAGGTAATTATTTTTCAACCTCAGGTATCTAATTTTATGCTTGTAGAGGTAGATATTTTTCAACCTATGGTGTGTCATTTTACACTTCAGCTTATTATAAATCTACCTCAGGTGTATTTTGTTCGACATCAGGTAATTGTTTTTCAACCTCAGGTATATAATTTTATGCTTGTAGAGGTATATATTTATCAACCTGTGGTGTGTCGTTTTACACTTCTGGTTGTTATAAATCAACCTCAAATGTATTTTGTTCTACCTCAGGTAATTATTCTTCAATCTCAGGTATATAATTTTATGCTTGTAGAGGTATATATTTTTCAACCTAAGGTGGGCCATTTTACACTTCTGGTTGTTATAAATCAACCTGAAGTGTATTTTCAACAATTGGAAAGGTTATTTTTAATTAGCGCCATGTGTTCCATGTTCTACCTTAAGTTATTATTTCGTAACCTCAAGTATATATTTTTGTATTTTTAGAAGTATTAATTTATCAACCAAAGATGTTTTTTTTAGCACTTACGAAGGTGAGGTGTTATACGGACCACTTAGTTTATTAATTTTTAGACTCACTATATAAAAAATATAATATATATATAAAGATATTATATATATTATATGAAGAATAATGTACATTACATTTTTTTCACTAGTAGAGATCATTTATCAACCTGAAATTTTTAATATTAAACCTTCGGCAGTAATTGCTTCTTTTGTTAAGCTATAAAAAAAAGTTTCAAATGCATAATTCTTCTTTGATTTTAATAGATTGATTTAAATCATCTTAAAATAACACTTATCCAAATTCTACAGTTAGTAAAAATTGTTTATGGGAACTCATACTCGTATTTTTAAAAGATAGTTGTCTAAGGTGCTTGAATTTTTAAAGCTATAAAACTATAAATTTAAATAATTAGTCAGCTGAAATTCAAAGTACTTTTATTTAAAACTAAAATTTCACTTTTTTTACAAACCAACAAAATTATTTTAAATACTGTTTTCGTCTACACGTTGAAACTTAAAATTATTGGAACCTAAAAGGAAAAAAAATATAAATTAGTAAGAAAGTCATATTTACAATAATAGTGACAGGGCTTAAAATATTAGAAAGTATTTTTTTTATCATTTAAATTAACTGGATGAAATTAATTTTCCTTTTCAGATAAATATCTTCTGCCATTTCTATTCAATCCTCGTAGCTAAAAAGCATGACATGTATCACGGCCACAAAATAAAATACACTGAAGACAGTATTACCATTAACAACATTTACAGAAATTCAAATATACAGGGTGTTTATAAAGTCTCGGACCCATTTTGATGCTTAATAATTCATAAAATAATAAAGATAGATTAAAATTAATAACATAAATGGTTAGATAGACTCAAAAACTTTCATGAACCTTGTCAATGAACTTCCACGTGTGCCCCCTTCGTCGCACGGAGAATATCAAGTCGATAGTCAATTTCACGCCAGGTAGCGGCAAGCATGTCGGCATCCACAGAGGCTATTGCGGTTGTAATTCTGGCTTTTAGGCCATCAATGTTCGACACGATCCTCCTGTAAACATTGTCCTTTATAAATTCCCAAAGAAAAAAGTCCAGCGGAGTTATATCAGGTGATCTGGGTGGCCAAGGAATTGGACCTCCTCGCCCAATCCATCTTCCAGTAAAATGGTCATTCAAAGAACTACGAACGATGATTCCCCAATGAGGTGCTGCACCATCTTGTTGCAAAAAGACATGTGGCTGAAGCTCTTCTAGTTGTGGAAATACGAAGTTTTCCGACATGTCTAAGTATACGACTGATGAGATTGTCTTTTGTGTAAAAAAGAAAGCTACCTCTCGTGAAATTGACTATCGACCTGATATTCTCCGTGCGACGAAGGGGGCACACGTGGAAGTTCATTGACAAGGGTCATGAAACTTTCTGAGTCTATCTAAGCATTAATGTTATTAATTTTAATTTATCTTTATTATTTTATGAGTTATTAAACATCAAAATGGGTCCGGGACTTTATAAGCACCCTGTATAATTCCAATCTTATAATGCAATTTTAACACTTTTTATTTTTCTATACATCTGTAACATTATGGTACTTGTAAGTTTAATAATTAGATTTCCTTCCCTTTCTTTTTTAAAAACTATTAAACTCAATAAACCTAGTCTATATCTTTAAACTTTTTGTCAGACTTCATGAAACTAGCAGCTTTTTTTTAAATTTTTGACGCTGATTCTGAAAAGGACTTATGTTATTGTCAATCACATCAGAGTTTCTTAAAAAATAGTTATTTTAATAATTTTTAATCAATGTAATCAAGAATCTACAATCGTTTAATAAATTAAAATTTTAAAGTTATGTACCAATTTTTATTCTTTTTTTTACACTCAATCGAATAGAACAAATTACAAGCTGATAAGGAGCATTTATTTTAAAGTTGTGAGTAATTTTATGTGAGGAAAATGTCTAAGAGAGAATGATTTGAAATACTACTTTTAAAATAAGTTGAGTATAATATCTTCTATATAACTTATAATACCGAGCAGAATAAAACTAATAGTTAGTTGTTACAAACACTTGTTTAAATATAAATACACATCCCATAGGATGAAACTTAAAATAATGCATATTACTTTCAACAATAAATGTTTTTATTTGCAATTGATTTTATTCAATTCAGGATTAAAATTGCATACTATACTGACTTATTTCTAAAATATTTAAGATTTCCGAAATTCGCACATTTTTGAAGTAGTGAACCATAAACAGCTGCATGAAAAAGCTCATAACCTTGAAAGAAATTGTCATATAAACTTGAAATCGGATTTAATTTCATTCTGCCCAATATTCTAATAAGTAATAACAATCTACTTAGTAAATAATTAACGTGGGTAAAATGCGAGAAAATAACATGTAGTGAAAATAGCAGTTTTGTGATCAAACATGAAGAAGTGAGCTAGTACAGTTACTAGTTTTCAATTATCAAATATCTAGCAAACTATTGTTATCAACAATTACATAAATTCTGTAGTTTATTAGGAGAGATTACTTTTTCTTTTAGGTATAAATTCAGAACTATATCCTAGGGGAAGGCTGAGTAGTAGCTTGCTTGTCTCTTCTTCTGCGCCGCCGCGCATGTGCTATTTACAGCCTAGGCCATCTCAGTAATATCAGGGAACTGTATTATATGTATAAACAATAATATAAACTTTGCAACAAATATCCAAACGATAAGCATACAGCTATACTAGAATTTCAAAGCAAAATTGCTATTTTAAAAATCTTTCAATTTTCAATGATTTATTTATAAGAGAAATTGTGAACATTTTTCTCAACCAATCAGCGTGCATACTGCTACATTAAAACATATACATTTAAGCAAAATAAAAAGAATAGTTCTATTTGACTGAACTACAAGCAATAAAATATACTGTGCATAACCTGCTGTAACGATTCACCAGTAATATTACTCAAAACAGTGACGAGAAATATTTCGGTCATTTTCTCTTATTGCTAAGCCTACAACGATAGCCTCTAAGAATATCCTCCAACTTAAATTATTTAAGATCAGGACGCGTCGTTAAAACAAAAATAATAAAATTTACGTTTCAAAATTGAAGCATATTTGATTAAAAGTGATAAAACTAAATTAATAAATGTCAAGCATACTTACCGAATTTCGATTGTCAACACACACGCCATTTGCCGGCTCGCATGGAACTCTGGGAAGTGAGTTAGTTAATATGAAGTGTACTTTAAGCAACCTTAAAACAAGCTTAGGTATAAATAAAATGACTTCAACACCTCAATAAATACCTCACTCTCTTTAGTTGAAATAAGGTATATTTTTTTATACCTCATAAATACCTCAATATCGTTAGTAGAAAAAGGGTATATTTTTTATACCTCGTAATTACCTCACTCTCGTTAGTTGAAATAAGGTTGATTTTTTTATACCTCATAAATACCTCTTTTGTTACAAGTGTAAGAGAAACAACCTCGTATACCTTAAAAATCATCTTATCAGTCTGGATGATTTGAAGTGAATTTAAAACAACCTCAAAATAAGCTTAGGTATAAATAAAATGACTTCATATACCTCAATAAATACTTCACTTTCGTTAGTTGAAACAAGGTAAAAAATTTTATACCTCAAAAATAACTCTGTTGTTACAAGTGTAAGAAAATCAACTTGGTATACCTCAAAAATCATCTTATCAGTCTGGTTGATTTGAAGTGAATTTTAAACAACCTCAAAACAAGCTGAAGTGTATATAAAACAACCTCGTACACCTTAATTACAACCTTTACGAGGTATAATTTTTATTGCTGTTTTCTGTGCAACCTTAAATATACCTCAAATATACCTCAAAACAACCTTAATACCTCAAAAATACCTCAAATCAACCTTAAATATACCTTAAATTTTCATAAGGGATTGCATTCAGTTTCCAATTCAAATGTAAGAAAATTTTATATAAGGTATTTTTATTGCAGTCCATTGCAAAAATTACCTTTATCGCTAAATTCAGCATTTCAGATGCGTAATTAGGAAAAAAATTTAATTCTTTTATTCCAAATGCATAATAAAAATTCTTCACAATGAAATACATATTGTTACGCTAATAATGAACTATAATAGATTTGAGAAATGAGTTAAAGAAGAACTTTATATAGTTAAAAAAAAATTGCCTCACTTGTTTGCTTTATCAGATGGAGGAGATTTTATTAAATCGTTTTTCCTCAAATAAAACATTTAATTAGAAAAAGGTGATAATTTTCAATTGGAAATACATGTAAGAAATTTTTCACAAAGGAATCGATACTTTTACGCAAATAATAAATTAAGATAGATCTGAAAAAATAGACCTGAGAAAGCAATTAATACATTTAAAGTGCTTTAATTTAACCTTATCATTTTAGTAATTTGTTTGCAGTTTCAAAAGTAATGAAAGTTTCAAAAAAAAAATGTTTATTTCATTATCATACGCAGCACTTTACTTTAACCTTATTATTTTATTCATTTTCAATAAGATGAAGATTTTAATGACACTACTTCAATATTTTGAAAGTTTCAAAAATTATAAAAATTCAGAAAAAAAAGTTTTATTTAATTTTAATCCGATCAAATTTACTTTAACATTATTTTATTCAAATGCAATTTCAAAAGTGATGAAGTACAAGAACCAAGTTTTATTTTATAATTATACGACTAAAAATTTTGCCATTTCTTATACCATTACTAGTGCCATTTCTTATAACATTCCTAAATAAGATATTATATAATAGTATAAGAAAAAAAATGAATGGTAGATTCAAAATAAATAATAAGAAATACTTCACAGAAAAATCGATATTTTTACACAAATAATAATTAATTGGGGAATATCTTAGGAAATGGATCTACAAAAGCAAATTATACAATTAAAATAATTTATCCTTAGAATGCAACAGTGAACTATTTTGTTAATATGAAATATATTTCAGATGGTTTTGTATATAGTTTTAAAAACTTAAATAAACATGTATAATAAAATTAGTTACAGTTCCTTGACATAAGAGTTTCTCTGTTTCTTCAGTTTGATTAGACCAATCTGAACTTAAGTATATATAAAAGTAAAATATAATTTATATTTTAGGGCTCTAAGAGAACTTTTGCTTTTATTTGTTCTTTAGCATTTATGCTATTTTTAACCTAATTGATTTGTTTTATCCACCGTGATTGCTTGCATCTGAAAAAATATCTATAGTTGATTTATAGAGAAAATTACATTGTCAACTTTCATCATAATTAACAACACTTAAACTCGAAAAAAAGTTGTTCGCAAGTATAACACTAGTTTTCATTGCACGCATTTCAATTATAAATTTGGAGTTTAATTAAAAAGAAAACTATAACTTTAAACGATTAATAAATTATAAAATGATTTTATTAAAATTTAAATCAATTCAGTAAAAATAATATTTCATTTATCTATTTAATTATAATTTTTTTTTAACTAAGAAATTGAAAATAAAAAACACTTCTGAGAAAACTCCAAACAAGTCAATACAATCAATGTATCAGAATACGTCATCAGGTCAATGCCCTTCACAGTCATAAAATTTCAAAATTAAATTCCAGCTTAGAAGTTCAGATTAAAATTATTACTAAATATTGCAAAGAGAATTTTGTGTTTTAATATTTGAGTTACATGATCTTATGAAAACACTAAAACAATGAAAAAAATTGTAATAAAATAGTGAAAACAATTCTATTCCTTGTTTATAAACGCAACGCAAAAGCGATTTGGCGACAGAGCAGGTTTGACTTAAAAGTTTCCGCCAAGAATGCCAAGCGGTGCCGAAACCGTGAGCATTTCCGTGGGTGCGGGCGGAGCGAGATAAGAATAAACTCATAACTTACAATAATAGTTTTAGAGCTGCGATGGCTCAGGGGATAGAGAGTTCGCCTTCCGATGAGGGGCACCGGGTTCCAATCCCGGCGATGGCTGGTAGATACGAATTCCGCGTCCGGCTTGCACCGCCGCAGTGCTAACGTGAAATATCCTCAGTGGTAGGCGGATGATGGGTTAGAGTCCCCTTGCCGTCAGGCTTACCGTGGCAGGTTCTCGTGGTCTATCTCTCTATGTAACGTAAATGCGGGTTAGTTCCATCAAAAAGTCCTCCACGAGAGCAAACCAGGAGTTTCCTTGATTTCCTTAATCCAGGAGTTTCCTTGTCTTCTCGATTGGGTTCAAAATTACAAGGCTATAGAATTGAACATCAGTAGTCGTAAACCTAAAAATTGAGTCGGCTGTTCAACGACGGTTATAAAAAATAAAATAAAAAAATACTTGTTTTAATAATTTTAACTTATTAACTTATTATTTTTTTCAAATTATACTCCATCTGATATTTTTTTACAAATAAATTATAGTTTATACTTAAATATCGGTGGTAAATGAATGCCCTAAAAAACTAAGCAGAAGTTCAAAACATGAAAATTTACAATATCTGGCAAAATCAAGAATCAGCTTTTTAACAAAAAGAAGGGGGGAGAAGCATATTTTTTGCTGCGGCCCCTTTATCCGTGACAACAGCTAATTTTTGAACTCTACAATATAATCCACTCCCTCCCTTGATGGCCTTACCACCCAACCTTAAATTCCACGAATTGCATATTCGTTTTGAAGATGAAATGGTCGGAATGGAGCTTTAATCCATTCCAATTTATATCCAAGGGAATTTTGACAGTTGGGAAATGTGTATTCAGCTGATCGAATCCCAAGTTCAGGTGGTTTCGGCGGACCTAAATCATTGTACGTCACGTGTTGTGTGCTGCATCAAAATTGGCTTTGACACACATGTTTATATCACTGGAATCACGAAGAGGGTATTAATAACACAGCGCTGTTTGGGTAATGCTAAATCCGTATGTCTGAGACGCGTGAATGTAAATTTACTCTTTTGGATAAAAAGTTATTTTAGAAATATTTATGAATAATAAGTCTCGTTGGCGTTAAGCAATGGGAAAGTGTCTTGAGAGCACAGCCACAACCCGCCTGATTTCTAAATTAAAAAGACGTTGAAAAATATAGTTCATTAAATATATTTTTTTTTAATTACCGTCGTTGAACATCCGACCCAATTTTGGGTTTACGACTACTAATGTTCAACTCCGTAGCCTTGTAATTTTGAACCCAATCCAGAAGACAAGGAAACTCCTAGATCAGTACCTCAGAGGAGACCGTATCTGTTATGGGAACATAGAAGATTTTTGGGCCAGGCAGATTTAACGTGCTTCAGTCACCATTTACTACGAATTACGTGGGATCGAACCCACGCCCTCTTAGGCATGGGCCCAGTGCCCTACCAACCAGGCTATCCCGGCTCAAAATATTTTTTTTTAACCATTATTGCTGTAGTTTCAAAGGTAATAATCGGTTTATAGTAGTCAGTATTAGAAGGGGAAAAGAACGTTATTACACAAGCGCGCTAGCTTAATTGATTTTTCTGTTTTAGAATGTGACCTTAGTTCTTATAAAAAAAACATTTTATTCGGATTTCGTTTTGAAATGTATATTGATTAAACAATACCTTAGCGCCTTATAAAGAATACTTAAAACTCTATCTGCTATTTTTTAAAAACAAATTTAAGTATTAAGTATGTACTTACATTGAAAAAAAATGTCATCCAAACTACTAGATTATAGTAAAATGTTCCTTGTTTTCCTTGTTGTCCTCCATAGGAACATCAAAAAGCTCAGTAATGATTTTTGATAATTTTGGTAAGCTTAGTGTGATGATTTTGGTAAAATTAACAGTAAAATACGATTTTGTAATCCGTGATGAAAATTTTAAAATTTTATCATGATTCCTCAGAGAGAGATAGAAAGCATTTATTCGATTAAATTTACTTTTCAGTTTTATATATTTTACTAAATGTGTGGCGAAAAAAACGATAATTTTGAAAACCAGAATTTCTGATAAACTTTTACCCTATTATTAGCGCAAAAATTAACAAATAAATGTTTTAAATGCCGTATAATTTAGTTTTATTGAGCGGAATTACGTTTTTTTTTTTTTTTTTTTTTTTTTTTACTTTTACAGGACATTTCGCTATCGTTAATTTTGCAAGAATTTTTGTTTCCGTGTATCAAAGTTGATCTTAATGATTAAGTAAAATCTTATAAAATCAGTTTAGTCAATTTTAACAGACTTCACCATATCATTCTTTTGTCTGCCATTAGAATCTCGTGAAAAAATCTTTATTTAAACACTATTGATGTACGTTAAGTAAATCTTTTACTATGCATAAAATTATCTTTGTCAATTAAAACAAAACAAAAATTAAATAAATACAAATAAAATTCCAATCTTGCAAGAATATAGATATTTAAAAATCTAAAAACTATTTTTAGACTTGGGAAAATCATCTTTACTTTAACACTATTTAAGCATTAAAAAAATTTTTTAATATCATTCAAATCGTTTTTTTTTTTAATAAAAATAAACGTTAAATTTTAGAGACTCTAAAATTAGATAATATAGCAGTTTTAAGCAACCATCTAAAATAACCATATTGTTTTAAATTTCTGAGAAAAAAATCGGTGAAAGTTGTTGAAGTTATCAAGTACTTTTTATTTAAATTTTTATAAAATTAATTCTTTTTTTTTTCTCACCTTCTAATGAAAAGTGTTGCACTGTTCTCATTATCATCTATTACTAAAAGTACATTTTTAAAAAAATGAGAAAAATCTATCTAAAATCTAACATAATATTTAAGATAGTGATTGATAAGGCGGTCTTTTAAAATATTGAGTTGGCAAAGTTCTACCTCACTTCTTTTTTTTTCTTTTTTTAAAAATAATAAATAAATAAGAAATAAGTTTCAAGTGCATAAGCACTTTATTTTGTTTGCCTGTTTTTTTTCTTTTTTTTCCTTGTCTTTTGACGTAAATTTTTGTCCAAAAGCTAGCTTAATCGCTCTTCGTCCACCCATCTGGACTACCAGGTGCACCTTTGAGATAAAAATTATGATTTTTTTTTTAAAGCTTGGTATACCAACAACGTGCAACACTTTCAACCATGACACTCCTTTTATGCTCAGCACAAATGTCACGAGCAGCTTTTGCAGCCTTAGATTCTTCATTTAAATTAAAAAGATGAAGGGGTCAAAACTGCTAATTATTCTCAATTTGGCATTCCATTTTAACGGTCTCAAACGTAACAAAATTTAACTCGAACAGAAATACAAAACATAGATCTCAGTGGAATAAAATATCTTTTTTCAAATGATATAAAGCGTTATTCAAAAAAAATCTTTAATTAAATGCAAAATGTTAAAAAATGAAGGAGAAAAAACTGCAGGAGTTTAGTTGCTAGCCCATTAGCTTCGAAATCTTCGATCATTATAAAATATTCTAACACAACAGTCATAAAATCACAGCAAATGTAAATTCCATTAAATTATTTAGTGAAATACAATAAAACTGAAGCACCTTTCTCAATAAAACTCCCCTCAAAAAAATTTTTTTTCCATGCTCTTTACGCAATTTAGTTCAGGAAAAAAAAAGTTACTTCACATTCAAAAATGGAATAATATAAAATATGATTTATAGGTAAGGAAAATTAAATCCAGCTATCTGCCGTCAAGGTGCTGTTATTTTCTCATAACAAAACCTTTTTCGCCAAAAAGAAAAGACCAAATAAAACTTGATTTAATGTCTTTTCTGCGCAAAGCAGATAACTGCCCAATTTTGTGAAGCCACAGAAGGTAAACAATCAGTAATTTAGCATACAGATAGCACCTCCGAAACAAAAGTCGAGGTTTTGAGATATTTTATGATTCACGGCAGAAACGTCAAAAGCAGGCTAAATAATGACGTTCAAAAAACGTGTGGACGCGAGATGGGGGTGGAGAGGACAGAGAAAACATTCCTCCTTCCAAAAATGTCTTTTTCCTTCATTTTTCAAGCAGCTGAGCAAAGAATGAGAATGTTAGAGATAGGAATTAAAATCTGCAGGGAGCATGACTTTTGAATCTCGATTTGTTTTCATTTTTGGCGATACCACAAGGAACTATTACCTTGACGGGGGATTATGATCCCTGGATTTTCGAGTTTTGTTATTTTACGTCAAAGGATTTAATTTCACTCTTGACTGCATCTTATGTTTAAAGAAAAATCTGTGTCCCATAGAATTTGTAAGTAATTTCTTTTAAAAAATATTTATCACTATTATTTTTACATATACATAGTGATAATTCGTACATGTTTCATTATTATTTTGAATATTATGGTTTTATTAATATCATTTTGAATATTATTTTTAGAACAATATTATTTTGAATGTTGTTATAATATTGGTATTATTATTTTGAAGATTTTTACATTGGCATTAGCATTACTTTTTAAAAAAAACTTATGACTACTAAGCACTAATTTTTATGTATTTATAATAGTGATAATTGTTACATGTTTCAATATTATTTTGAATGTTATAGTTATATTAATATCATTTTGAAACTTATTTTTTTACCAATATTATGCTGAACATTTCTATTATATTATCAGGAATATTATTACTTTATTGATATTTCAGGTAATATTATTGTTTTTATATTAATCTAATTTTGAATATTGTTCTTGTTTTAGTACTATTATTTTGAAGATTTTATTATTAAGATTAGCATTATTTTTTTTTAAAAATTTATGACTACTAAACACTACTTTTTACATATTTATAATAGTGATAATTGCTACGTGTTTCATTATTTTTAATATTATAGTTATGTTAATATTATTTTTATGCCAATATTATTTTGAATATTGCTTTACATTATGGTGAATATTTTATTACATTAATATTATTTTTGATAATATTATTGTTATTACCTTAGTGTAATTTAGAATATTGCTATTATATTGGTATTCTTATTTAAAGATTTTATTATTGGAATATTAAAATTATTAGAAAAATATTATTATTATTATAATATTATGATATTGTACTAATAATAGTATATTAATTTTTTGCATTTTAGATTTCATTATTATTATTATTTTGAAAATCTTCTAATGTATATAATTCTCTTACGTGGCTCCCAAATTTTGGCTGTATTTCTTTTCCGCCGGTGGCAACGTTTGCTTTGTTTTGTTTACGTTACTATTTCTCTTACACTGCGAATCGACCAATGATTGCAGCTAGAAATGTCACATGCCAAATCTAGTTGAGGTGGCTCAACATATAGCGCTTTTAAAAACGGAAACTGAAATAACCAGAGAACATCAGCTGCTGCAATCTCATACTATTAAGCTAGGCAGAAGTGAGTAGTCTTTGTCGATAGATCTCTATTTTAGTATTTTGTCGAAAGCTCTTTTTTTCACGAATTTATATATTACGAATTTATTTGATGATTTTTTATTTATATCACGAATTATACTATAGCACATTTCTAATAGGTTTAACGAATTAAATGTCATTTATTTGAATTCAAATTTATTTTATTGACTTAGTATTTACTAAAAAGATGTAATTTTTTTTTTAAAAAAAAGTATTTATATGGATTTGAATGATTGTTTTGAATTCTTAGGATTTTGTGCATTTGCAATGTACCAAAGTTAGTAGCGAGTGAAGCGAGCTTGATATGCGAAGCAAACCATATAAGATTGCGTAGCAATTTTCGGCGGTTGCCGAGCGTGAGCGAGCAGGTGGTGCAGACCACTAGTTAACACTATTGTTGTAAAATTATTCATAGCCCAAAATAACTTAACATATGATCAATCTTGTTTATTTTTATCGTAAAAGATTTCTTATGCTTGCAGGAATTCAATAGTTTTTTTATGCTATTTAGAAAGTTTTTTTTTAATGTATTTTCTGCTTTTGAAAAATTATTTAAAATGCTGCGTAATTATTAAACTGGATTCTTATACAAAATCGAAAAATAGCTTTGCAATATTTAATAAAGCTACAAAAGCAAAATTTTGTTGTTGTTGTTTTTTATATTCAGAAAGTTTTTCCTACTTAAATCAAATTGATAACTTAAAATCATCCAAACGAAATGTCAATATTTAGATAAGTAAAACTTATTTACTTTAAAATTAATAATTTTTAATTAATAAATGTTATTAATAATAATTATTAATTATTATTATTATTAATTTTGTATTTTCTCGCTAATTCAAAGGTTTATAATTTAGTTTTGATAATATTACTTTTTCTTTTTTTTAAACTGATTGTATTGCTTTTATGTTTAAATTATAAAAAATTTTATTGTAAATTAATAAATAGAAAATAACATAATTTTAAATAAAAATACAGTAATCTAAATTATTGTTAATTTAATGAATATAAAATAAAAAGAAAACAATCGCACAGCAACCAGTTACCAGCTAAAGGCTTCATGAAAGTTATTAAGACTCCACAATTTCGATAACAACAGCGTGACAATGACAGAGTGGAAAGCATTGCGCATCTGCCGCCTTTAATCCGCCTAAGTGAACAAGAACTTGAACCCATTGATCTGAAATTAATTTAATTGAATGCTTTCATTTACAGAGTTTGCACTTTGAAGTAAGTTAGGATTTGAATTTCTTCTCAATTTGCTGATTAAAAATCATTCTATTTTTATTATTCTACACCTATTCCATTCAATCAATGTTATAAAATTTAAAACAATGGTCGATGGTGATTCGTACTACTACAGTCACGTGACTTGGTCTCCCGTGCCTTCCTATCATTCCGTTTATCTTAGAATATAATTGAATGTATTTTTTAAAGGCGTCGTAAAAGGTTTTGATAAGGTCTAATAAATCTTATTGCGCATTAACTCTCTATTAAGTCTTCAAATATGAATCATCTTTTCAAGGATAACCGCTATATTTTTGGAGTAACTGGAGCTGGGATGTGACTGCTGCTTCAATCGCTCCAAACAAATTCGATCCATCTTCGCACCTCCTTTACAACTATTTTCGTAGAAAACAGTTCAAATTCATTTTAAGTCTGCGCTCCAACCTGTTTCATTAATTAATTAGCATGTGTCACCGCCTCCCCAAACACTTCAGATTGAGTCATAGAACGAACAGATCCGATCATTAGATCAAAAGTTATTCAAAGTGGTACACGTTTTTTTTTTTTTTTTTTTTTTAAACTTTTGTTTTTGTTTGTTTATATATATATATATATATATGTAATACAAAAATTAAATACTTTTGTAGTAATAAAAGCATTAAAACTTCATTCCTTTTCATTAAATATCTTTAGTAAAGGATAAGGGTAGAAATTCTATTTTGGGAATTCAAGGCTAAAAACATGCCAATGAATAATAATTAGATTAATACTTCAAAAGAGAAGTTATTTTAAGATCTTTCACTTCCATATAAGGAAAGATTAAACGATTTGCTTTGAGTAATAAATAAATTGATGAAGCGTAAGAATACAGAAAAAGCATATGACTGGGACCTCTTCACACTGTTTAATCATCCTATAAAATGCAGAGCGCTAAATTTTGCGTGGCTTTTTGATGTTTATCTTGCTAATATAAAATCCGTCAGCTTAGACGGGATATCTGTTCCCCCTCTCCCGCTTTGGAGAGGGGTTAAACTGCTATTTCGCCATCGCAACTTAATAAAAGAAGATGATGCACAATCTGGACTCTTCAATCATGTTGCTCTCAATACTAATTTACTAAAAAATCATTAGAAGCCTCGCAGGATGTTTGCTTTGTGCAGGAAACCCCTTAAAAGAAAATTTTTGTGCGATACTATTGCGAACTTGGCCTAACGTGACCGCTACCTCGTCGAGAAGGATTCCTCACCCACCCGGGAGAAAAATTGCTTCATCGGTGAATTTACGGTACCAGAATGCTTCGCTTGGAGACAGATCGTTCGATTTTGCCTGAGACTGTGACAGCCATGAAAACGTTTGTGTTTACAATGCCTGTTAGTGCCCTCAGAAACAATGAAGTGTGCGATTAGTGTTTTAAAAAGTCCTAATCAAGTGTGCGAAAGTCCTAATTAAGATGTTGTGAAAAAAAAAGAAAGAAAAAATTGTGTTGTGAGTCGGCACCGAGTGATAAAAAAAAAAAAAAAAAAAGTTGTGAAATCAAAACATATGTGCGCGTTTTTTATTCGAAAAATTAGAGGAGCTTTTGCTCCTATGGAAAATTCCTTTATAGGAAAAAGATTTTTTTTTTTTCCTCCTTCGAAGTGTGATAAAAGTGCTTATTTTTTTTTATTACAAAGATAAATCCCGTGCATATCTGCATTTTTTTTTCCTTTCTCCTTCATAATAATATGAAGTGCATTCTTGTGTTTATATTGTTTTTTTTTATTTTTATGATATATAGTTTAATTATTATGATATAGTGCATTTATACTGCTTTTAAAATGTTTTTAAAAGAAATAGATGTGGTTCAAACGTCAATTAAAGTAACAAAGGCAAACAAAATTAAGTTATTATTTAAACTTTTATTTCCAAATGATTTGTCTAGATTAAACCGTAACAAAATTCTTAATTTTTCAGAATTTTCTTTTGAAACTAACACTAATGAATTTGCAAACAAACTAAAAGAAATTTGTGATACTTTTAATTTTTCGGATTTAATCAAAATTTCAGATATTCTAAATATTTCCAGTGAAGGAAATAAGGAGGAAATTGCCAAGCATATTTTAAATTGTTTATGTGATTTTAATCACTTAAAAAATTCGATAGTAATTGAAAATCCCTCCGAAGATGAGGAGGAAGCTACTCAGTTTAAAAGTAAACAAACTCAAACTGATTTTGAACCACATTTACCAACTAAA
The DNA here is from genome assembly GCF_982258835.1 of Parasteatoda tepidariorum. Lineage (NCBI taxonomy): Eukaryota > Metazoa > Arthropoda > Arachnida > Araneae > Theridiidae > Parasteatoda > Parasteatoda tepidariorum. The sequence continues at coordinate 101,272,571 of NC_141761.1, forward strand.
ACTTGTGTAAATCAATTTACACAAGTTAATTTAAATTCTATATGTACAAAAATTAGTGTTGATGAAGATATGGTGTCCGATAGTCAAAATTCTAGTAATAATATAAATAGGGAAAATGAAACAAAATTAGTAGTTAGTTTTTCAGATATTGAAGCAGTTACCCCTATGTTTAATGGAAACCGCTTTGATAACATAAATTCTTGGTTTGAAAATTTTGAAACTCATGCTAATTTATTTAAATTGTCTGATATGCAAAAGTTTTTATTTGCAAAAAGATGCATGAAAGGTAACGCATTAACTTTAATTAGAAGTGAAACTCAGTTAAATTCATATGAAAAATTAAAAAATCTTTTGCTTGAAGAATTTGGACTTAGTTGCAATAGTGCAGAAGTACATGCAATGTTGCAAAAAAGAAAACAAAGATATAATGAAACTCTTCAAGAATATTTCCTAAAAATGAGAGAAATAGCTACTCAAAGTGATATTGATGACTTAGCTCTAATCACTTATATAATTCAAGGAATACCAGACCAAACAAATAATAAAACAGTTCTTTATGGAGCCAGTAATCTTTTTGAATTTAAACAAAAACTTAAACTTTATGAAAAAATTAAAAGTGACTTAGATAAATATAAATTTCAAGCTAATAAGGGACCATATGTTAGGAAGTTAGAAAACCCGAAATATGACATTAAGTGCTTTAAGTGTAATGCACCAGGACGTAAAGCCCCGGCTTGTCCTAAAAATAAAAATGTAACCCCGAATGTGACAAAACCCAAAATACATCATACTACACAGGAGAACCCATTGAATCAATGTAAATATTGCTCAAAGAAAGGACTTTTGAATCAATTTCACATGGGCTCTTCGTGTGTAAACAACCCTAGTAATGTGGTTGATGTGAACGTTCAAAATATGACAAGTAATCAATAGCAATTACTAATATCCGGATATATAGTTGAAAATGAGTACGAAAATGGATATATAGTTGAAAATGAGTACGAAAATGGATATATAGTAGAAAATAGGTACCTAAATGGATATAAAGTGAAAAATGAATACGTAAAGGGACGTCCAAAACAAAATAAAAATGAAAAAGTAAAAGAGATATTATTGAATGTTGATACCGGGTCAACATTAAATGTAATACCAAAAGATTTGGTGTTAAAATTGAATATTCCTATTAAAAAATGTAAGGAATTAAAGGAAACTAAAGGACAACTAAACATTTACATTTCTAAAGGAAACTAACGGGGTTACATTTCTAAAGGAAACTAAAGGACCAAACGAAAGGACAACTAACACTTAACAAAATTTGTGAGTTTCCCCTTAAATTAGGCAAAATTGTTAAGTCAGTTAAGTTTTTTGTAATTGATACTGATTTACCATATGCTTTACTTGGGTTGCAGGCTTGCAAAGAGTTTTGTTTGTTTATTAATTGTGTCGGGCCAGTTGTTACTCAATTTGGTAAGAGATTGATCACCTCTGCTAATTCTAACAATGACAACTTATCTTTGCACATTAGACAGCACAATTCTCAAAATGTTAAGGGTAAAAATGTTGAAAAAATAAAAGTTGAAGATGTTTCAGTAAAAGTAAACATTGAAAAAAATAATGTAAAGGGTAACAAAAATAAAAGGAAAAGGACAAATAGGAAAAAGAAAAAATGTCCAAAAATTTCAAATGATTCGAAGATAGATCTAGGTAATGGGTGCACACATTATCAGGTTAATATCGACGAAAAAATAAAAAATGAAAGCAAAATAGAAAATGTGGACTTAAAAGAAATTTTAGAAAGTTATGATGATATTTTTGCAAAACATAAACACGACGTAGGAGAAATTAGAATGGAACCGCAAAGAGTCAGGTTAACCTCAGATTTACCTATATCTCTAAGGCCGTACAAAACATCCCCAAAACAACAACAAGAAATTGATTTACAAATAGAGGAATTGTTAAAAAATAACATTATAAAAGAAAGTTCATCCCCTTATGCTGCCCCAGTAACTTTAGTTTTTAAAAAAGATGAAAATAAAAAGAGTCGTTTATGTATTGACTATCGAAAACTAAATCAAATTACAAAAACAGATTCTGAACCTCTACCTTTAATACAAACTTTAATAGAAAAATTGTCTAATAGTAGTTATTATTCTAAAATAGATTTATCACAGGGATATCATCATGTTCGTATTCATCCTGATGACACTGAGAAATTAGCATTCGCTACTCACAATGGTCTATTTGAATACTTAAGATTACCTTTTGGCTGGAAGAATGCCCCGAGCATTTTTCAACGTACAGTTCGTAGAATTTTAAATAAACATAAAATTAAATTTGCTACAAACTACTTTGATGATGTCATTATATTTTCTAATTCTTATGATGAACATTTAACCCATCTTAAAAAGATTTTTGATATTTGTAAACAGGAAAACTTAAAATTAAAACTTTCAAAATGTTCATTTTTGCAAAAACAAATAGAATTTTTAGGATATGAAATTAAAAATGGAATTGTATCACCCGATAACCATAATATCGAAGTGATTAAAAAATTAGTGCCCCCTAAAAATGTAAAATCATTACAAAGATTTCTCGGATCAATAAATGTTTACAATAAATTTATTGATAATTATGCGAGTATTCGACATCCTTTAAATAATTTGTTAAAGAAAGATGTAAAATGGGTGTGGTCAGAAAAATGTCAACAATCTTTTGAACTTTTAAAAAATGCTATTATTTGTAAACCAATTTTGAAAATTTTTAACCCTAATCATGAATGTCATCTTTTTGTTGATGCATCATTAGTTGGAATTGGATGTGTGCTAAAACAGACAGATGAATGTGGTGTATTACATCCTGTAGCTTTTCATTCTCGTTCATTAAGGGACTATGAAAAAAACTATGCAATTACAGAACTTGAATGTCTTGCTATTGTCGATTCTCTAAATAAATTCCATCATTACCTTTTTGGACAAAAATTCACCATACATACTGACCATGCTGCTTTAGTTTGGCTAAAAAATGTTAAAAATTTAAAAGGTAGATTATTTAGATGGTCATTATTGTTAAGTATGTATGAATATGACATTAAATACACAAAAGGCTCTGCTAATTTTGAAGCAGATTGGCTTTCGAGAGATGCAACACATTCAATTGTCCAAAGTAATAGTAAAAATAATAATGTTCATGTTTCACATTTATTGAATTTGAGTGAAATAGTGGAAGCTCAAAGGAAAGATAACTTACAAGGTAAATTTGTTGATATCAATAATGTTTTGTGTGTACGTAAGAAAAATTTTACTAAAATAGTTGTTCCATTTTCGTTAAGATTAAGACTTCTGCAAAATGCTCATGATAAGTTTAATCATCCAGGAGTTCAGAAAATGATTAAATTAATAACCCCTGTTTATTATTGGAACAACATAACTTCAGATATAACAAAATTTTGTAAACATTGTCATACGTGCCAATTAAATAAAAAACCGCGACAAAAAAGATTTGGATTATTACAATCCTTAATCAGTCTTTTGACTTACTAGCAATAGATAGTGTTGGTGGATTGAATTACTATAATTCAACAAAGAAATATTTAACTTTAATTATTGACCACCTTACACGCTACATGTGGGCTTTTGCATCAAAATCCATTAGCTCAGAAACTTACACAAATTTTTCGCATCAAATTTTTCAAAATCAAATCCCTAAATCCTTGTTAAGTGATCGAAACGCTGCTTTTACTTCTTCTCATTTTAAAAAGTTTTTGAAACATAATAAAATTCAACAATTATTGACAACTGCACATCATCCGCAGTCTAATGGCAAGGTTGAACGCCTTGGTCAAACAATAATTACGCGTTTAAAATGTAAAATTAATGAAAAACCTACTAAAACTCCCTGGCCTGTTTTGTTAAAAGATATAGTTAATACTTATAACTTAACTCCCCATTCTGTAACAAAATTTCCACCTGCATACCTGATGCATGGTAGACTCCCCTACGAAAATCCCTTAAATGAAAAAGTCTATCCACCTGTTGAAGAAGCTAAGAAAATAGCAATTCAAAGAACTAGAGAATATCATGAAAGAAATAAAATTTATTATGATTCTAGATTTTTAGATATAGACTTTAAAAATGATGAATTAGTTCTGTTTGAAGAATTTACTTATCCTAATACGAGGAAGTTGTCACCTCCTTTTAGTGGACCGTATAAAATTCTTCAAAAAATTTCAGAAGTTAATTACAAAATAAATAAAAAGAATAATTTAAGTAAACAAAATTTTGAAATAGTACATATTTCAAAGCTTAGGAAATATCACAGCCCACAAATGTTAAAATTAAATCATGAATAGTCACCAACAGAAATTTTTTTACTTTCTTCAAGGGAAGAAGTAATCCCTATATTTTTGAGAGATCCGAATCGCGTGGTGTGGAGATGTTTACCTCAGCATCAGTTAGGAGTGAGGGCGAAGTAACTTGAACTTTTTTTCTTTCTCAACACTGAGAAAAAACTTTCTAAACTATTTTTGTTTTATCCAGTATGGATCTCTCAATTACACAGTGCTTCATAAAATTCTGTTTTCTTCCATTTTAACGGGGAATACAGAATTTCATCAAGTAAAAAACCCCGTTAACCATACAGAATCTTAAATTCTGATTAAATGACACTTAGTTGTCCATCTCTTTCACATAAAAATTGTGAATATTTTTTTTTTAATCATACAGAATCTTAAATTCTGATTAAATGACAATTGTTGTCCAGGTCGTTTTGCATAAAAATTTTGTATATTTTTGTGTGAAAAATTTTGAAAAGTTTTTTAGAATAGTTATATTAAATGTTTAAATTTTTCTTTCTGTTTAGTTCACTAAATAGATAAATTGTATTATTATGTTTTTATTGTTGTTGCTGTAAATAATTTTTTTCACATATTGGAAAAAGGTTATTTATAGTAGGAAAGAGGACAGTCATATCAACATTAAGTTTATGTATTCATAGTATTCTAAAGTTTTTTTTTGGCTTACCAAAATTTTTTTTTGGGGGGGATGTAATACAAAAATTAAATACTTTTGTATTAATAAAAGCATTAAAACTTCATTCCTTTTCATTAAATATCTTTAGTAAAGGATAAGGGTAGAAATTCTATTTTGGGAATTCAAGGCTAAAAACATGCCAATGAATAATAATTAGATTAATACTTCAAAAGAGAAGTTATTTTAAGATCTTTCACTTCCATATAAGGAAAGATTAAACGATTTGCTTTGAGTAATAAATAAATTGATGAAGCGTAAGAATACAGAAAAAGCATATGACTGGGACCTCTTCACACTGTTTAATCATCCTATAAAATGCAGAGCGCTAAATTTTGCGTGGCTTTTTGATGTTTATCTTGCTAATATAAAATCCGTCAGCTTAGACGGGATATCTGTTCCCCCTCTCCCGCTTTGGAGAGGGGTTAAACTGCTATTTCGCCATCGCAACTTAATAAAAGAAGATGATGCACAATCTGGACTCTTCAATCATGTTGCTCTCAATACTAATTTACTAAAAAATCATTAAAAATCATCAATTCATATATATATATATATATATATATATATATTGTATATATATATATATATATATTGTATATATATATATATATACACACACACACAGTTGGACTTCCATTTTGCGAATTTCTCTATTTTGCGATTTTTTTCGAGGAACCAAGAACATTTTAGCAATTTCTTCGTAAAATAATTTCCAAATAGCGAAGCGAATTTTCTACTTAACGAAATTTTCTTTGAAATCCACTTTCCCATATTTCAGAAAATTTCAGACTTGTTAACTCATTTTATGGAGGAAATGACCTTGAGTTGATTTTCGAATCCAAACTTTTAAAGAAAGCAGTAAACTCCCTTTTCGTTTGCATTTCAAACGAAAAACTCAGACAAAATTAAGGGATTTTATCAGTATTAATTAAAATTAAGAACACACGTGGTAATGTATGTTTAAAATTAGTTTCATAAAAAATGCAGCTATAATTTATACAGAAATTTGACTTTTTTAGTGAAAAATGTATGTAGCACTATAGTATAGCACAATGTTTTGCTTTACGGACTTGTGTCTAAAATGGATTGGATACAGATTTCTTTTAAGGTAAAAACTGAAGGAAAAAAAATCGTAGATACTAGTTAACAAGATGAAGGTACATCAATTGCTAGTTTAATTATGTCTAGAATTTAGAAATTTAAAACCTGTTTTGTGTTGTTTAAGTATTTCAAAAGGTGATTTTCTATTTAACGAATTTTCCATATAACGAACTCTTTTATCGGGATTTAGCGACTTCGTTAAATGGAGGTCCGACTGTATATATATATATATATATATTTTTTTTCCGACAGATTGAAAGATAATTCTGAAAAAACGATTTCATAAGTTTCTGAAACTTTTTCACAGCTAAGTACAAAAGTACATTTCATCAGGTGGATGTTACTTTGATATGTGTTATTAGATCAATTCTGGGGTCGGGATAGCCTGATTGGTAGAACGTTGGGCTAATGTTCGTGAGAACGTGAGTTCGAACCCCGCCGGCCGATGATTCCCCGTGTATTAAATGGTGACTGGTGCTCGTTAAATCTGTCGGAGTCACGAAGTCTTCCAAGTTCTCATAACAAATTAATACCATTAGGGGTACTTGGGGACCAATTTGAGATTGATCGTTCTCTGGTTCAGATCAAAATTATGATCTGGGGATGAATGGGTTCTCCTTGTAAAACGGGCAGTGACGTATGCATAGCTGAAGGCGAATTCTCGGCAAAAGTTGGCGCTACTGAAAAAGCAAAATACGCACCCTCTGACTTAAAAATTAGCTAGGCTACAAGTAGACTTGCTGATATTGGCAAAAGGCATAAGTAGGGCCGGGATAGCCTGGTGAGTACTGCGAGGCCGGGATAGCCTGGTTTGTTTAAAAATCCCTTGCCTTCTGGCTAACCATGGGAGGTTTTCGTGATTTTCTTGTCCATGTAACCCAAATGCATATTTGTTCCATCAAAAAGTCCTCCACGAGGGCTAGTTTGTCCCATTTCTTGATCCATGAGTTCCATTGTCTTCTGGATTAGGTTCAAAATTGCAAGGCCTTGGAGTTGAACATTGATAGTCGTAAACCCAGAATTGGGTCTGCTGTTCAACGACGGTTATTTAAAAAAATCCATAAGTAACAACTACAACAGATCAGTTCTAGAAATTATGTCCCGCATCTTCTCAAACAATGCTAATGACATTTCAGAAGCCATTAGCTTTGTTACATAGCTTCGTTTTGTGTGCGTCATCTTACACCGTCTTTTGTTAAAACACATTTTAAAGGATAGCTTTATTTAGATCATCATAGATTTGTTTTGCTTATTTTATTAAGATCTAGAACAAATCTTACTGATATTTACAATGTCATTAAGAATTTTGGTTTCAACAAAAATGTGAGGTATTCTTAAAATTCAGCTATAAAGTTTTTATGTCCTTGAACAAAATGTGTTCATACAGTTTTGATGGAATTGTAGTTGTAATAATTTTGAAAAATTTCCCCTAAAATGTAAGAAAACCTATAACTTCTAAGGATTTATATTAAGCTATAAAAATGTAATTAAATTTTATTTTAAAGCATTCTAGAATTTTTACAGTTACATTTTGAGCTCATTATTTCGTTTAGGAATATATTACTATAAAAATATATATAGGAATTATTTAACATCAAAATTAGGTGTATAAAAACATCCACCAGCTAGAAAGTATAAATCTCAATTTTAAGTGCACTTTTAAAAAGTAAAGTACTAATGTTTTCCTATTAAAATGTATGAATTCGAATAGAAACAATTCTCAGTAAAAGCATGAACAAAGTAAAAGTATTAAGTTTTTGTTACCTTCATTCTTATGTACCTATTTGGGCACTAATTTTATAGATTACAAATAATATTTTTTTTTTTGTCTTGTTTATAACGCAAAATGTTTAGAGATATGTAGTAAGTATTCATAATAGTTTAACGCTTGTTATTAGATAAAAAAAGGGATTAAAACTAAAAATTTTTGCCGAGACAATTACTTTTGAAAACAAATTATTTTTTATTAAAACACAAAAGATGTTCTTAGTAGAGTTTCGGAACTAATATAATCTTCATAAGCACAAAAGCCCTTTGCGTGTCGTATCCAAAAATGGCTTAGTCTCCTTAATCTATTTCTACGAATAACTTGTGATATTTGTGGTTGGCTATAGAATTAAGTTCCAATTATGATGAAAATACTGAATAACTACCAAAAATTTATTTAAAATGACATTTTGCGCAATATACAATTGCTGTTGAAAATTAAATTTCTTTTTAGCAATAAAAATAATAATGCCTTTTCTTCAGTGGCACTACAGCCCTAGATGGGCCCTGCTCTTCTCCAGAAGTATTTTCGTTTCTCCGTTTGGCACCTGGCTGTTTCCAGAATGTCCATCTCCTTTTTTAGACAGGAAATATCATACCTAAGGCAAGGACTGCCCCTATAATACCAATAAATATAAGGAAAAAAAAGGAAAGAAACAAAAATAGATTTCAGCGGGAAAATTTTTTGGTAGAATTTTGGGTTTGAATATGGTGCATTGAAGCAAATTACATTTGAGATATTAGTTTTTATATGAAACATACTAAAATAGTGTTTCCTAAAGTAACAAATTTGATTCTTCATATAATTCAATCTAATTCACATAATTCAATTAAAGGTATTTGTTAAGGAAAATCCAAGAACTAAGCAAAACATGCAATGAAGTACATAAAGATATTTAATTTATCAATCTAATATTTATTTTAGAATTTGTTTATTTATTACTTCGTGAGACACAACCTCCAATATATAGGGAAAAATTTGATTTCATTTTATCACTTCAAAAATAATATTTTACATTATTTTCATACCTTTACAAAGAGATTGCCTATGTAAAAGCATAATTGGGTTTAATTTCGTTCTTCGGAATTTTTAATTACAATAAAGAAATTTGGAAAAGAAATTGGAAATGGAAATCGGGTTCGGAAATTTGGAGTTGAAATAAATTTCGTTCAAGTAAAATTTGAGCAGGGCTCATAAATATCTTTTTATTCGCGTCTAGTGGAATTCGTTCCATGACCAAAATGTGAAAAAATACATTGTTAAAGTATCTTATATTATGTAAAAAAAATGAATGTGTAATTTATATACTTAACGTAATGATTAAAAAAAATTAATGAATGCCAATTTTGTTTAATTGGCTGAATATTTTTATAAAAAAATTTTTATCCTCTTTAGTGAGTTTAATTTCTTCTACTTCAAATTTCAAAGCAAAAATAACACTTTTAGAACTCAGATCTTAGAGGTTTAATAAACAAAATTAATATCTTTATCATTTTCTCAACATTTTGCTGTTTTAACTTTCATCACTGTTACTCTTAAAAGCTTAAAATCTTTTATTTATTCATGATTCTGTTCTTAAATGGTTGCATATCGTTATCGTTTTCTAATGCTAAACCTCATTAAATTCTAATTCACGTGGAATCATTTTTAGACCATTATCGCTTGCACTTACTAATATTGTAGAGAATAAACTGGATTTTTCAACGAAGTTAGTTAGTTATTTAAATAAAAAGAAAACATCGTTTTTAGTTCAAGGATGTCTCGCTCTTAAAGTTTAGAAGTAAATTTGTTGAAAATAATACATTAAATTCCTGATAAAGCACAATTTTTAATACTTATTTGCCATAGTGCTTTGTTCAAATATGTTTTGAAGCGTAACTGATATTTTTACTGCATTCAAATTTCAGCTCTTTAAGAAATACAAAGAAGAAAAAAAGAATTTCGAAAAAAAATAAGAAGAATGGAAAAAGGAAAAAAAAAAGATAAAAAGCCCTCCCATAAATTCCCAATAGCATGTTAGTGACCTCGTACTCAACAATTGTCTATTCATTTTGAAGTATGACGTCATTGCCTTCTTATACCTTTTTTCAGAAAAATCGTAGATTTTATTCTTATTTTGGCATTATGTTTCTTTTCGGTCTTTCCGTTTCTTGGAAAACGGTTCGTAAATAGATAGTGAAAAAAGCAGAACTAATTTATGAAGCTTAACAATATTTATACTTCAAAATACTAATTATTAGTGTTAAGTATAATTTTCGTAAACAGTCAACTTAATACTAACAGTCATAAAGATTTGGTTTGTTGCCAATAAAAAAACTAGGAAATTCCGACTTGTATCAAAAACTTTAATTATTTTATTTATTCATTTTTTTTTAAATAATGGCTTAGTTTTTAGTAAATGTATAGTATAATTTTATGTAATTATATAAAAGTATTAAATAAAATTTTTAAAAATATAAAAAATTCATTTTTTGAAACAGTTTAAAGATATCGAAGTGCCGCCCGGTTGAAATTTAAAATTTATTGATCTATGAAGTCTTTAGAGCACGCGCATTAAGAGTAGTAAATTGCTATTTAAATGATAAAAAAAAATATTTTCAAAGTCTGACGAATTATTATCGCGATCTATCACAACAAAAATGAAGTTAAAATCATCAGAACTAGTTTTTTCGCGAAATCGAACTGAAAATTTGAGAAAGAAGATAAGATGTGATCATTACGAAAGCCTTTCAGTTTCATATAATAAATAAAACGGTATTTTTTATATTAAATATTAGCTCTAAATAATAATTTCTCAGGTTCTGATAACCTTAATTATGTAAATATTGGTTTTTACCTAAGAGGGATGTTCTAATGACTTTTGTTTTGACAGGAATTTATAAATATTTAAGATGTTTCATAATCTCCTTCTATGATTAAAAAAAAAAGAATTAAATTGTTGTCGAAAATGTTGTTAATTTTGCTAGTTTTTAAAACCTTTCGATGTAAAAGCGGGATTAAAATCCTCAAGCACCTATTAGATTTACGGAGTGATAAATTGAGGGAAGAGGTAAAGTGGCAACTCGAAACAAAATTTATCTTTTTTTTTATTTTATTATTATTATTATTTTCTTTTTTCAATAAAGATTCGTCATATTTTGATTATTTTTTATTATTCGCGCTAGCATTTCTAAAGCAACCAATATTATGAATAATTCTTGATAAGGCTAGTGAATTAAAAAAGGAAGGGAAAAAACGAGAGAATAAGAAAAATCGGTGTAACAACAATTGAGGAATGTTAGATTTAATATATTTACGAAATAAAAAAAAATGTTGATTCAGAGAATTAGTGAAAGGGTGCCTGAGTAAATGAGAAAATCAATGATTCGGAGAATTACAAACAAATAAAATAAAATGTGAATCAGCAAATCGGTGAATCAATGAATCTGCAAAATATTGAATGAAGTAATAAGTGAATCAATAAACTAGCGAATCAATAAATTTGTGAAACAATGAATGGACAAATGAGAGAATCCACGAATATGTGAATTAGTAAATTAGTGAATCAGCGAATGAGTGTATCACTGATTTACCGAATCAATGAAAAAACGAATTCGTCATTCAACGATTAAATGTTGCGTTGAATATAAAAAACACAAGATTTTATATATCTATTTTTATATATCTATTCTCATTACGACATTCATTTATGTCTGTTATTTCATTTATTAATTTATTATTATTTTAAACTCAAGTCAGTCGTGGTCTAAACTATTTCCTTAAAAGAAATAAAATATGAATTCTATAGGAAAAATACATAAATATCTATTCTAGTCGTCAACAACAGAGATATAGATCAGTTTTATGACTTTTCTTGGGCTTCTTTTTCTCTCCATAAATTCTTAAGTCCCTGCCATATTTTGACTTTTGAGAAAGTCAGGAAGCATATATCTTCATGAAAAGTTTTTTCATTTTCCCTTTATTTCCATTTATTCTTCTGTTTTTCTTTCCACTCACTTTCTTCTTCTCCTATCATAACTTACAGTAGTAAATAGATGCCATTGTTTTCAAACTGCCAGTCAATTTTTTAAACTTAAAATATCACCTTGTTTACTGTTGGGTATTCGATTTAAAAGTGAAGTGAATAAGGAAAAGACGAGTAAAAATTTTTATACTTTATTTTACAGTTTCTTTTAAAAATGTTTAAATCATAAACTTCCTGACTCTTATTCCATTGTATTTTTGACTTCGATATATATGATGATACATGTGATTGTCGACAATGATTCAAATTAATAGATTGTGTGCTATAAAAGAATTATCATGAAATTTAATTTTTAAGAAATTTTATGCAACCGAAGCGTTTTTTTTTCCTTTTGATATTCGTTATATTTTCAGAAGAGTTTAATAAAAACAATAATAATAGGTCAATAAATAATCTCAGTTTCTTTTAAAAAATGCTTAAATCATAAACTTCCTGACTCCTACTCCGTTATATTTTTTACTTCGATATATATGATGATGCATGTGATTCTCAACAATGATTCAAATAAATAGATTGTATGCTATAAGAGAAATACCATGAAATTTAATTTTTAAGAAATTTTATGCAACAAAAGAGTTTTTTTTCTCCTCTCCTTTTAGTTTTCATTAATTTTTCAGAAGGTTTTTTTAAAAATAATAATAATAGGTCAATAAATAATCATAGTTTCTGTAAAAAATGCTTAAATCATAAACTTCCTGACTCTTACTCTATTGTATTTTTGATTTCGATATATATGATGATACTTGTGATTCTCAACAATGATACAAATTAAAAGATTGTGTGCTATAAGAAAATATCATAAATTTTAATTTTTAAGAAATTTTGCGCATCAAAAGCGTTTTTTTTTCTTTCGTTTTTTTCTTCTCCTTTTAATATTCATTAATTTTTCAGAAGTTTATTAAAAACAATAATAATATTAGGTCAATAAATAATCACAGATCTGATAATTGAACGTACAGTGAGTGAAATAAAAAAAAATGGGCCACTCTGAATAACTTTTGAACCGATAATCGGATCTTCACGTTCTAGGATTCAAAGGGGTGAATTTAAATATGCTAATTAATTAGTGCAGATGATATATTAAGTTACGAAATCAGACACAAATGTACTTCAGAGACAAAGTATTTTTTCTGAATATACATACCGTTTTTTCCATAGATTTGATTTCTGATTCCCAAAATACAGGGAGTAACCGTAATCTGGGAAATATGGTTCTCATAGTTTTTTCAAGAGATCGGTCTTAAGTTTGGATCCCTTAATGTCAATTTTATTTATTTATTTCCCTTAATGTCATATTGCGCCCTTGCTCGAGAACGTTTTAAGCAAAACGGAAAATTTTTGCACACAATTATAAAATTCATTTATCCAGAGATAATTCCATGCAAAATGTGACATTTAGTAAATATTTTTTTTTTACTATTTTATTTAATAATAGTCATGAAATTTTTAAATTGTAAGATATACTAGATTTTATGTCATTTCAAAGAATGTAATTTTAAATGACAAAATATGAAATTTGATCGAAATCAGTCAATAGTTCCTGAAAAATCAAAATTTGAAAAAGTCGTATTTTTAAAATTTGATTTCTCAAGAACTATATATTGATAAAATAATCATACTCATGCATATAGCTATATAAAAAAGGACAAAGTTATATATTTATTTAAATAAACGTTCACTCTTTTTTAAATATTAATTATACATGTGAATAAAATGTGCATTACACTTTAGTTTCACCCTTCTTTGCTGTATTAAACCATAGATATCATGCAATAAATTTGTCATTAAATCAATTTAATTACAAATTAGGTTAATTTTAATTAGACTAAGGAAAAAATTACAAACAAATCATAATTTCTATGATAAATTTCATTTATCTGTTTTAAATTCTCGATTTATTTTTTTGTTTGAAATAACCAAAAATTTCTGACCCTTCAAAACTATATACTTTTAACATTTATTAACATAGTTTTTAAATTACATACTTGAACTATTTTCAGTGAATGTTTTACTATATATAATTCAATTAACTCTTTTCATCCTGTTAATGGTATTTTTATTCATTAGCCAATTTATTTTCCTTCATTAACTAATTTAGGTTTTTATTCATTAGCTTTCTAGTATGATTTAAGCTTATCTTCCATTCTTATTGATAAATAAGGAAGTGAACATCTAAATTACTTATCATTAAAATTGATAACCATTTCAACGATACAATGTAAAGATGAAGGGCTTCTTTTTTTTTTTTTTTCTTTTTTTTTTTTTTTTTTTGAGTTATGTATCTCGTAAGGACTTAATTGTCTTAGATGAAACAAGAAAGTTCATAATTAGAAGAGTCATAAATATCTTGTTTCATGATGTGTTTATGACCGATAACTATTTTTGTAAGATCGGTAAAAATGTTCTATTTCTTTAATTGATTAAATTGAAGCAAAAATATTTCTTTGTTCTCTGTTTTTGCATCTTCCAAAACTTGTCCTTTTGTATCCTGTTATTAGAAATTAAAAATTTAAAAAAAAAAAAAGTTTATGTTTTTAAAGTGTTTGTAACAAATCAATTATCTTCACTGTTTAGAAAGATTGTTGACCGAATTTCTTTTTAAAAGAAGAAATGTTATGAAGGATCTCAAAAAATATTTCTTGAATATATGTCATGGCGAAAGACCGAAATCGGTGGTTGTTGACTTTCACCGGTGAATGTCGACAAACACCAAATACGTCGGTGAAAGATCGAATATTTCATTACATTCTTGTACATTCGGACCCTCACCGATGTATGTCGACAATCACAGATATGCTTTGGTGAATGTCCGAAATATTTATTACATTCGATTTGATATGAATTTATTCGTGGATATAATTACAATAATTTATAAATTATTCGATATTTTATTCGATATTTTGAATAATTTATTCGATATTTTGACCCTACACTGATGTTTTTTTAAGGTTAAGTGTCACTGCCAGGTATACATTTGCCCGGTATACCCTACACTGATGTTTTTTTTAAGGTTAAGTGCCACTGCCCGGTATACATTACCCCGGTATACCCTACACTGATGTTTTTTTAAGGTTAAGTGCCACTGCCCGGTATACATTTGCCCGGTATACCCTACACTAATGTTTTTTTTAAGGTTACGTGCCACTGCCCGGTATACCCTACACTGATGTTCTTTTAAGGTCAAGTGCTATTGCCCGGTATATATTTGCCCGATACTCCAAACACTGATATTTCTTCTAATCTATCGTCAGTAAGTATTAAAATAAAGAATAAATATAAATATATCAAATAAATATAATAATATTAACGAATAAATTAATATAAAATTGGATATAACAAATATTTCGGACATTCACGTGATTGTTGACATTCACCGGTGAGAGTCAGAATTAAGGAATTTTAGAAAATATTTCGGACATACACCAAGCGACTACGTGAATGTCGACATTTTCCAGACTTCGGTCATTCACCGTAACATATATATTAAATTTCACTGACTGATCTGGCGATTTGAATCATAAAATCTCACGTTTCGAACCAAACAATATTCACTTTTTTTGAAGAAAAAAAAAAATAAATAAAAATAAAAACGTTGACCAATTATATTTTTTAACAAAATGGACACAGTTTTTTTAAATTCTGTTTTTATATATTTTTAACAATAATTAAGTACGAATATAATAATGTTTTGATTAAATCACCACGGATACAAAAATTCTAGTAAAAATTACGGTACTATATAGTAATGACAGTTCTAGTAAAAAAATAAAGCAAAAAAAAATATATATATATATATATATAATTTTGCTTAAAATAACCAAATTATATGGTATTTAAGACATTTATTTGGAAATTCTTCTGCATATTAACGGTTTATCAGACATGCTGGTTTTCAAAATTATCGCTCTTTTTACCACAGATATAGTAAAAAATACATAACTGACAAATTTCACCTAACAAATGGTGTTGCAGAATGATTCAGTGGTGAATGGGTGCATTAATTAAAGAAACCATATTTAGTAACAAACAAATTTAATAAACATAATAAAAAAATATGATACGAAAATGGGCTCTCCAATGAGCCATCCAATTCAATCCATTGTCTGCCACATAAGTGTTTTCAGAATCATAATGAGTGAGTGATTACAACGCCCTCTTCTGGTCAGGCAGAAATTTGTAACAAATGGTTTTTATCTCTTGTTCTAAGGAATCATGATATAATTGTTAAATTTTGCTGCATTTACCAAAGTTTATCACATATCATAAAACCATATTTTATTCTTAATTTTTCCAAAATAATTACCAAAAAGCTTCGGAGGAAATTACCGAGCTTTTTGATATTTCCATACAGGCAGAAACATGGTAAATATTACCATATTCTGATAGTTTTGACCATACTTTTTTCTCAGTGAGGTAGCTTCTTGTAAAGCACGCTATTTTGCAAAATGAACTTTTTTTTGCGTAGAATATTTTTATCTTAAAATTTTTTTTTATTTAAAAGCATTTGTAAAAAAGAACTATGCATCGTTAATTTCTTGGTATGTATTTCAGGTTTTTAAACTCAAAACAAATTTCGAAAAATATTTTATCTTTTTCAAAAATTTCAATTTGGGTCTTTAATAATTAATAAGGATTTATTGACATATATTATAGAAATAACTGCAAATAATTTATGAAAAAATTATGCTATTGTTTAATTTTATGTAATTATTTATAACTTACAAGAATTAATGATGAATAAAAAAATTCCAATCTAAATTAAGTAAAGTTTAAATGGGATGATCTAAAAAGCATTTATTATTTATAATATACAATTAAAAAAATATTCTTCTTCCTAACTTATATTGATTAATAAATAAAATAATAGAATTTACGAAAATATAAATTAGCAAAAAATTTCAATGTACTTGAATAAAAACGAAGTGGGGTAACATAATCGTTGTAATTCGAGTTTTATTTTTTCTCTCTCGATGAACCGAATATTATCAACTTTTATAAATTACTAAACATTATCAAAATTATTAAGCAGTAATACAATTGGATACCTGCAAATGAACGTCATCGTAGGTAAATCGTGGCATTTGACGACTCAGAAGCCAATCAGGTTCGACACACACGTGTGACGTCACTTCTTCTCAAATTTCAAGTACCCAATTCAGTCTCAAAAAGGGAAACGTCATTAGGGAGACACAAGTTGTTGAATCAACAAAAAGAGAAGCTAACAAAAGTATGTCAATTTTTTAAAGGTCGCACATCTTGTTATATATGAAAACGATTTCGAATTTCATTATGATCGCTATGACAAACCGTTTGATATGAAAGAAAACGATCTCAAATTTGTTTATTCTTCTCAGTTAGTGGATGTAGTAAATTATTTTTTGATTAAATAAATTAGTATATATATAGGGCCTGAACAGTACAGTTCGCAAGTAAAATCCCAACATGGTATTATTTATCCAGCAATAATATATATAAAGGGAATATATAAATCACTTATTATGAAAATTAATTATCAGAAGAAAGAAAATTCAGTAACAATTGAGAACGCAGTGAGGCAACATAGTCATCCACATGCCACATGGTAACTTCTTGTGTCAATTTTTCAACTTGCAGTAAAGCGGTATATTAATCGGCGTTTATAAAGTAGTTGCGTATAAATTGCGATAAGTTTTGCGACAGGTGATCGGTCAAGTGAGTCTCAAGACAGTGTATATCATATTCAGATAGATGATTTCACTTCATTTGAATACAATAAGAAAACCAAAATACCGTCTTTAGCATCACAATTCAACGGATGAATGAGATTCGAGATCGTTTAACCTACATCAGAATTGTCCTACTGAAACCGTATCTTCGCCAAATAAGAAACGAAAGCAAAACGAGTTGAGTTGAATAAATTCATTCCACAATCGATGAAAAGCGAAACTCTCACGTCGCGGCTGTATCGCTTAAGAGAATTGAAATAGCTTTGGGGATGAAAAACGAATAAAAAAAGATGGAGAAAAAAAAAGAAAGATTGAAAACGATCCTTCTCAAAAAACAGGTTCCATCGGATGGCATCTGGCCCTTGTGCTTCTTTCTTTCTTTCTTTTTTTTTTGTTCTTTCTAATTAAGTGGAATTCTTTTGGAACACCTGGTGCATTAGATGATGAAAATCGAAGAGCCGATCTGGCTACTCTCTGTCGATTGTTACTGTTTACTATTTGTTAATGAATCAGGTGGAAGAGAATGCTCAGTGATTCCCGTGATTCAGAATGTTGTTTACAACTGATTCTCATTTATGTCGTCCTTGACTTATGTTCTTTTGAGGACACCCTCGGCTTGCATTCATAACCTGGGAAAGCGTTTACCTTGTAAATGAGATAGTAAAGAAGTTCCATGATTGTTTGCATTCATGCCCCACAAACTTATAGCATTATAGAAAGGAAAAACTAAAGTTAAACCCTTGAATATGTTTTTTTCTTTTTTAGCTTAAAAAAATTGCATTTTCTGAAACGGAATTAAGAATTCATCAAGATTTGATTTCAGTTTATAGAATCAAATTATTTTATCTACTAGTGGCAACAAATTATTTTATCAACTATTTTAAATTCTGACAATTATGAAGGCATTCAATTTTATATTCTTTCTTCTTTGTTTCTCATAAAGGTAAAAGGACTTTTCTTCGGAACACTAGATGAAAATCGAAGTGCCTTGTTGGTGTCTGTTGTTATTATCTGTTTGATAATGAATTCAGGAATCCAGAATATCCTCGCTGTTAGTCGATTATAAATTATTTTGTCCTTGACTCTTGTTATATGAAGACACCCACAGTATAAATCACCTACTTTCATAACCTGGGAAAATGTTTAACTAGCAAATGAGGTAGTAAAGACGTTCGAACACAGTACTGTCATGTTTGTATTCATGCGCACAAATTTTGTTGTATCATAAAAACTAAAAACTACCATCTACAGCTTAATTCATCAATATCAGTTCTTTATTTCTTGTTATGAAACATTTTCTAAAATGAAGGCAAAAATTTATAAAGATTGAATTTCAAATCAACAAACAAGTTCATATTATCAACAAATAAGGAATTTATTTCAATCGATTTAATTTTAACTTCAGTCTTGCTGGAGAATAACGTACTGTTTTATTCTGTTGCCCTTTTTTTATTTCTTTTTAACACTTGTTGATAAAAATTGACGAATTGATTAGAATAGTTTCTGTTTAATATTCTTGTTTACAATACAGTTTGTTTATGAAGAAAATGTTTAGTGTCAGAATGTTAATGTTTGTAACTGATTCTCTTTTATGACGTCCTTGATTTGTGTTCTTTGATAATAACCACTGAATATAACACCTACACTCATAACCTGGGAAAAAGTTTAGCTTGTAAATGAGATAGTAAGAAAGTTCGACGATAGTACTAGGGTGTTTATATTTATGCCCGTAAACTGAAAATACCATGAAAACGAAGAATTACTGTTTAATTCTTTGATATCTGTTAGTTCTTTTCATTACTGTAAGTTGTAAACTAGATTTTCTGAAACGGTATTTAGAATTCTTCAAGATTATTTGAGAAAATTATTTTATCAACTTCTGCCATTTTTGTTTTCATCTTCATTGGTTAAAACTTTGACAAGTTGGAAAAAGTATATAATTTTGTATTTGTTCGTATTTGTCTCTAATTGAGTGGGATTCTTTTTACTCTCGGAAGATTGGGGGGGAAAACGATCTGTGTAATTTGTACATATTATGACTTTTTTACTACTTGTTAATGCATCATGTGGGTAAATATATTCCAAGAAATTCCTGATTGTAAATGCTCATCTATGTCCTTGCCTTGAGTTCTCGGAGGACACCTACTGAAATGATCGCCTACATAACTAGATATTTAGTGGAAAGCAAATGTTTTGCTTGTCGAATGTCATTAAAAAGGCCTTCGATATTTGTATTCACGTCTTTCAGATTGTAACAATAAATGAGGCAAATTATTACTTCAAATTCAATTATTTCTGATCTTGAAGCTTTGAAATTGTTGTTTTTGCAGGCGTCCCTTAGGGGTTTACCTTTTTTAGGTTAATATACCTCCCATAACCAAGGACTCTCTAGTTTTCTCGGTTTAGTTCGGTGGCATCCACCTTTAATTTTGCGTTATAGCACCCTTTGGTTTCGCTACATTGAATACGTGATGATCTTTGCATTGGTTGCAATTTTGTCATTTCTAGCTTTTGCACCAATGCAAGCAATCAACCTACTTATTTTTATATATTCATAACTTACAAAATAACTTAATTGAATCACGTACAGAAAATTTCATATTTGTCAAATGCGTTTATAAAGTTTACGAGCATAATAAGCATATCATAATTTTATTCCTTTCCAGTTAAAATTTCGCTAAACAAAGCATGTTAGGTAAAAGTCCTTACTTTAAAAAGCTTCCTGAAAAATTGTCACCGAGAAAAATTTCTTGCTTTCAAAATTTCCCTGGTTAAGTATCACCGAACGAAAGCTTTTGATTTCAAAATATATCTTTATAAATTATGGCCTAACTTGTATTCATGCTTTCAAAATAACACAAAGTAAAAATTTCTTACACAATTACGATGAGAAAAACTTCTGTACCATGAAACATTAATAAAATACGAAATAAAGAGCATAAATTTCATTCTTCTGTTTTACGAGCTTTATTCTTTTCGAAACCATTTATATTTATACTAAGAAATATGCATAAAAAATCTAAGCAAGTGGAAATAATCTATTTATACATTTATATTCACTTTATGCTGATATGAAAATCTTAATTCTTGGAATTCGAAACTACAATATTTTTTTCGAGATCGATCTGAATGAATTGTTTTTATAATTTTATAACATTTAATCTCTTATATAACTGTAAAATTTTGTTTAAAAAAATTGCAATTGTGGGATTAAAAAATGAATATTTTTTTAAAAAAAAGTTATTTTTTAATTGCGCGACAAAAATATCAGCTATTAATTATTTAAAAAAAAAAAGAATTAATTGCTTAATGCAAATAATGTACTAAATCTCCTTTTTTTTACCAAGAATATTTTTTTTTAAAAAATGCATTTTTCATTTGCGTATAAATAATCCTTTATTTTAAATTTCCAGAAAAATATAAATTTATGAACAATGTAATTATTAAATTCAAAATTTTTTAAATAAAAACTATATTTTTAGCTAAGAATCAGCTTCAAAACTTAATAGAATTAGTTAATAAACATTATAATCTTAATTTCTTTGGTGCCCATTGCAGTGAACATTTCAATACTTTGTTGCCAACGCGAAAAAGAAATGAGGTATTTCGGAAATACATACGATACTCAAGTGAATGTTGGAAAATAATTCTAATTAAAATTATGCCTACAAACAAAAATTAGAAAGCAATTGAAAACGATCAAAAATTAAGAAACAGTTGCAATAAAGAAAGGACTATAATTAAAAACTAGAAATCATTTCAAAACATTCATCATACTTTTTTTATCAATTTATTTTCGCTCGGTAAAAAAAAAAGATTATGTTCTTTTTCTCCGCTTAGCTCAAATTTTTTAACGAAAAAAGGCATTAAAATTATAATTTAGGCTAACTAATTATACAATTAATTATAAAATTTGTATTCCAAATAACTTTTCGATAACTGTAAAAAATTGTAAAGCTTAATAGAAAATAGTTCTGGCAAACAAATATGGATGCATAATTTTACCATACTTTTCACATTAGGTGACAACACGTTCTTGAGGGGAACATGAATAACACTTAGAACTGTTTTTCAGATAGCTAATTTTTCCTTTGCTTAATTTGAGAGCTTATAGTACTTAAAAGTGAATTTTTGAAGTTCAAACTGAGTGAGAAGTTGCATCGATCAAATAAGGAGTTAATGTCAAAGCATGGCATGCAGAATTTACAGTTTTGATCTCATTTTCCCAATCGAGAGAGAGGTACTTGAAGAAGTACGGTGCTTTGTGAGATTCAATGGCTGCCGTACTGATTTTAAATTACTAAAGTTCAATACATAAAGAACTTTGACAATATCGCTGACGCATCTTGAAAATAATTAAAATTTAAATTCGAGTGCTGTCGCGTGTATAACAGCCAGACGGTAAAAAAATTTGATTAGCATATTGTTTAAAGCAAATTAAAGTTCAGAATTGGAGAAAAGGCTGAAAAATTGGAATATCTTAATACAATTGTACTGTAAATTCGTTTTGGCTACCATTAAAACTTATATGTTTTGCAAGATAATTTTGAATGTTGACCAAGCTGGTCCAAGCTAAGGCGGCTAGTTTTAATTATTTGACTGATTACTTTTTCATGAAATCATCGACCCCTGTTTTATTCTATTAGCTTATAAGACCTAATTTTCAACTAAGCGGAGGCGAGCTAATCTTTCTGATTTCAAACTCTAAATTTAAATAAGTAGCGTGATTTTTGAAGATTTAAAATAACCTTCATTCTAATCTGATCATGTGATTTATGTACGTCGACTTACACGTTTTCACTCTTTAACTACTCATTAACATAAATATGTAAATACATTAGACATAATTTCTATGATGTATGTTAACTAGGAAACAATGGAAAGCTATTTACTAAAGGAAGCTAAATATTTTTCCTGGTGAGACTAAATGAGTATTGCTTTCCGAGAAAGCAGTTTTGATCATAAAAAAAAAAACCACTTTTCATTTCCGTACTGCAGGGCATAAGAAAATGTGGCAACATTTCGAAATTAAAAGAAACATCTCAATGAAACTTCCGTGTTCCATTCAGTTCGTATTCTTACGTGAATCATCTAAAACAAATATTACAAATTCAAATTTAATTTTTCTCTTCTTTCTTATTTGTTAAAATTGTACTGTCGAAATGAAAAAAAAGACGCTTTTACACGAAGTGAAACTTCAGTTTTATACTATTGTTTAAAACAGTGTTTCCCAAAGTGTGGAACGCGTACCCCCAGGGGTACGGGAACAGTTTAGCGGGTGTACGCGTTGTTATGCGAAATATCTTACAACAAACGAAAATTTCAAAAAATTTTATTAAAAAATAAAGCTAGCCATGAAAATTTACGAGTACGTATTTTTCTATTAGCTATTTTTTACAGAGTTAACAGTTAATAATTAGTGGTGTCAACAGTCAGTTGTGATTATCAACTTTTGTTCAATTTTTTATAGTAAAAAATACATTCATTTTCTTATTAGTGGTACACAGCGTTACGAAAAATTTTTAAAGGGTACAAAAAAGTCATAAGTTTGGGAAACATTGGTTTAAAATAATTTAATGAGCTTAAAAACGGATACATAATTTAAGTTAATAACAGTTTGAAATTAAAAGAAACATCTCAATGACACTTCCGTGTTCCATTCAATACGTATTCTTATATGAATCATCTAAAACAAATATTACAAATTCAAATTTATAATTTTATAATTTTTCTCTTCTTTATTATTTATTAAAAGTGTACTGAGGAAGTGGAAAAAAAGAGACATTTTTACACGTAGAAAACTTCAGTTATATACTATTGTTTAAAATAATTTAATAAGCTTAAAAACGGATGCATAATTTAAGTTTATAACAGTTATTCATGATTGTTAAGTCAAGTTTAGTCTATCTTAAGCTTGCGCTTTCTGAAAATGGCGCACTGTGTCAATAGAAAGAAACCTCTCAGTGTTGTGAAAATAAAAACCGCTTGAGGTCTGATTTTTTAATGTTTAAAAAATTACTCCAACACTACATCATCTGGGCTTAAACTTTGAAAAAATTGAGATATATTCACTGATTTTGAAATTTTTATAACTTCGATCTCTCTAGAAAAATTTCGCCAAATTGGCGATTTTTAAAAATGTTTAATAACTTTTGAAGTATTTAAATTATTTTTTCGTTCTAAAATCTAGATTATTCTTTATAGCAAGATAGTAAATATAGTTGAAAAATATATAGTTTTGCCTCAAGTGTATCCAAAATGTTGATTTTATATATATATATATATATATATATATATATATATATATATATATATATATATATATATATATATATATATATATATATATATATATATATATATATATATATATATATATATATTTTTTTTTTTTTTTTTTTTTTTTTTTTTTTCAATGGCGAAAGAGCTTCGAAAATGACCGTTAGAAAGTATTAACTATTTTTTTTTTTTTTTCAAATTGCCTATTTGGAGAGATTTTTTCCCCTCTGGGATTAAAATTATTTAAAACAATAAATAAGTTTAAATTTCTGATCAGTTATATGTTTCTTATAATGCAATAATTGTTGAACTTTATTTCTTTTAATTTTTTTTTTTTTTAATATTTCAATATGTATAGATTTAGATGATTTCTATTGTGTTAAGAACGAAAATATTCTTTTTTAATTCAGAAGTTCGGGATACGCCTGTATGTAACTTGTAAACAATGCAAAGAATTTAGCAACATATTTTGATAGGCTAAGCCACTAAGACATTTGAGTAAAGTCAGTATAGTTACTTAAGGCTGTTTTTCGAAGGCTCCGTCATAATATGAAATGATGTTTTTTTGCGAATAATATGCCATTTTTATAACTGCTGAGAGTTGGCAACTGTTACTCATGATGACTGTTTGGTCAAGTTTAACCTGTCTAAAGCCAACGCTGTCTACGCTTATTTTTAAAATGGTGCAAAACGTCAATAAGGAGAAAAGCCACCGTTTTGTAAAAATGAAAAGCGTTTGTGGTCTAATTTTTAAGTTTTTAAAAAACTTACTTGTTGCATTACTTGGGCTCATAAAAATTTGCAAAAACTAGGAATAAGGCAGAGATTTTGATAATTTTCATCTAGGTCGAAAAATGTCGTCATAAATTGGCGATTTTTAAAAATGTCTAAGAATTTTTAAAATATTTAAGTTATTTGTCTGTTCTAAAGGCCAGGGGATTCCTCACGACAAGATTATATATAAAGTGTAAAATCATCACATTGCTTCACGTATAAGGGCATTTAAACTACGTTTTTTTTTTTTTTTTTTTTTTTTTTTTTTTTTTTTTTTTTTGCGACAGAGCTTCGAAAAACAACTTTAATTCTTCGAAATTTTCTAAAAAAAGTTTAACATTTTAAAATTTAAAGTTAGCAGATTCATATATTTTTTTAAAAATTATTTCTATTTTGACAAAAAATAGTTAAAAAATTAATAAATAGTTAAAGGAAATTTAAAATTAAATATGGAAACTAATCCAAGTTATTCTAGTTTTGTTTGCCAGAATTAAGTATTTTTCACAATCTCAAATCCTCACAAATTCATACTCAATAAAAAATTTTTAGAAACACAACTTGTAAAATACACGAAAAGTTCCAATAAGTTATATTTAAAAAGAAGAAAAAAAAAATACTTTAAAAGATAAAAGAAGGGATAAATTTTGAGTACCTACATTTAATGAGTAGTAATATAAGCTATTAGCTATATTATTATTAATTTTTTCGAAATTTTTTTTAAGATTATATAAACTAGTTTCATACTTCTACAAAATTCATAGTTCATTAACACATTTTAAGCACTTGTAAACATGCTGTAAAGATTAAATGCAGCATATTTTATTCGTTATGAGTAAAATGAATCATTCTAAGAAAATTATATACCGCCTTTAAGTATTTTTTTTCATAACGTGGGATGTTTTGTAATTTATACAATTTCCGGCCCATCACCGTTTCAATGACACCAAATCGTCTCCCAAGACTAAAGGTTAAACACTCTATCCATATAAAGTCATCACTTTAAAAAATCCTTTGTAGTTCTCTTGTAGTTTATTGCTTTTATCAATTTTGATTAGAAAACTGTTTTAACAGTTCTTACGCCAAGAGAGAGAAGAAGAAAGAAAAAAAAAAAAAAAGAAGAAAAAAAACTTATTCTTAAAGCAAAGTTACAATTTACAAACTATCGATATCTTATAATTTTATTTTATATTTTATATCCGTTGTTGAACAACGGACCCAATTTTTGGGGCTTACGACTACCGATGTTCAACTCCGTAGCCTTGTAATTTTAAACCCAACCCAGGAGACAAAGGAATTCCTGGATCAAGTATTGGAAGGAATTTGCTCTTATGGAGGGCTTTTTGATAGAACTAACCCGCATTTGCGTTACATGGAAAGGAAGACCACGAGATCCTTCCAGTGTTAGCCTGCGACAAGGGGACTCTAACCCATGATTCGTCTACCACTGAGGATATTTTACGTTAGCACTGTGGTCGGTGCAAGCCAGATGCGGAATTCGTATCGTTGCTGGGATTCGAAACCGGTTCAAAAACTATCTAAATCAATATCATCTCCTCGGAAAGGAATTATCTGGGTTTTAGAATGGACATATGACTTATCCATTTTAAAATTTGCTGAACTTTTTTTGAAAAATTGCCAATTTAGAGAAATTTTTTCCACCTGGAGGAAAATTATCAAAATGATTCTCAATTTTTATGATACCAGATAATGTGGCGTTGGAGTAAGTTTTTAAATATTAAAGAAGTAGATGGCAAATGTTTTTCATTTTCTCCAAACTGTGACTTTTCCTTATATTGACGTTTAAAGCCATTTATAAAATAAACATAGAGGATACTGATTAAAAATAGGCGAGACTTGACCTTACAGTCAGGAGTAATGTTGTAAACTCACAAAAGTTATGAAAATAGCATATTATTCGCCAGAGCATCATTTAATGCGACTACAGAACTTTCGAAAAGCAGCGTTAAGGCATATAAATGATTTAGTTCTTGAGTATAGTATATTTCGTTTCATAGCCAAGATAGGAAGAACTTAATAAAAATAACTTTCAATGAATTGTTTTATAAAATAAAGAGAAATAATTATTAAAAATAACACAAATTTAATTTAATCTTTTCAAATATTAAAAAATGAAATCACAAATATTTTCAATTTCACAAAACTGTGAGTTTTTTTCATGTTAATATTCTGCTCCATTTTCATAATTGTCATAAAGAACGCTGGCTAAAGATGAACAAAACTTGACCTAACAGTCATGAATAACTCTTGCTAACTTTCAACAGTCATATAAATAATACATTATTCACCTTAAGACGACAGAGCCTTCGAAGTAAAGTTACATAAATATTAAAGTGCGCCATTTTCAGAATTAGCCTAGCGGGCCAGGCTAAAGATAGTCCTAACTTGATTCAATAGTCATGAAAAGCAGTTGCAACTTCACCGAAGTTATTTTATTCTATTATATAACCGACGATGAGTAGCCGAACAAATTCTCAGTTTATGACTATCAATATCCAACTTGTAATTTTGAACCCAACCCAGAAGACAAGCGAACTACTAGATCAAGCGTTGGAACAAATTTGCCTTCGTGAAAGACTAAGACACTTGATAATTTATAGAACTTCTATTAATTTTTCTCCTTGACATTTTAAAGCAATAACGTTAAGCGATTTGAGATTTTGAGTAAGTAATTTTAAAATTACACGCTTCTCAATTTTTAAATTTTTTAATTCAACTTTTTACAGTTTTAACTGATAAAAAGCAATGTAGAAGACGGTAAAATATTCTTTTAACGTTAATTGCATATAAACAGAGATTCTTATAAAAAGAACGGCCAACTGTATACTGCTTAGCTACCTATCAAAAACTGTTGATTGCGGAATCGTACTAGGATAATTTAGTCACAGTTAGCTAATAGTAAATCTAAAATACCTCACGTTTTAAATCTGGAACTGTGGTTGGGTGTGGTTTGGGCCTTTAATTTCACATGGTTCGATGATCTTGCCAATAGAATAAATATGCATTTATTTGTGAAAATTAAATAAAGGATTAAAAGCATATTTAAAATTTTTCCTCCCTGTCGCCACCCCTTCGACCGTTGATTTCGGTCGGGAGAGAAAGGGCCTCATAAGTTAAAGAAATTTACTTTCTATTTTTTAAAAAAACTGCCTTTATTTTTACAAAACCTTAGGTGAAAATTATTTATGCTTCACTATCACTTTGTTATCACTTCATTATCACTTTGTTATCATAAATGGTGCAGTTATAAAAAAAAAATCTTTCTAACTGTCGAATAGCTATGAATTCAACTTTCTCAAGAAACAAAAAATAAATGAATGAAAAATTAAATTAAATTAATAAATAAATGAATAAAATAAAAGTAATGAAAAAGAAAGAAAGAAAAAGGTACTTTTTTTACACAATGAAAAAATTTTGTTTTATAGTAGTTTCGTCAATTTTTTTTAAATCATAAATGGTGTAGTTACAAGAAAATTATCTCTCAACGATCATACAAGTTAGCAGCTATGAACTCAACTTTTTCAAGATATCAACAGCAATGTAAAGAAATAACGGAAAAAAGAAAAGAAAAAAACGAAAGAAAAGAAAAGACACTTTTTTAAACCTAGTAAAAATTTTGTTTTTGACCTGTTTTATAAAAAGGTTTTTATCATAAATAATGCCACCAGAAGGAAAATTTTCTCAAAGATCGTACAAGTTAGCAAATATAACCTCAACTTTCTCAAAAAAAAAAAAAAAAAAAAAAAAAAAGAAAATTTCATTACAAAATGCAGAATGAAAAAAATATTAACGATCGGTTTCTAACAAATGCGCGTAATAAAGTATACTAAAGCAGTTCACAAAGGTTAATCCTTTCTTTTCTCAATACGATTCTATACTATAATCTGCAACACCTGAGGGTGGAAAAAAACAAACCATTAACTTTTAAAGAAACCAAACGCATTAAGTAAAAGTAATATTGTTAAGCATGACTAATGAAACTGGGGAGGAGTACGATCTAGCAACCTTTCATCAGATATGCTTTTTCTAAGTTATTTTTTCCTCTACTAAAACAAAGCTATTGTTGTTCTATAAATAAGCCAAAATATATCTTGTGTGAATAAAGATACTAATTTAGTTCCTTAATTTTTTTTTCTTCCTAGATAATCGCCAATTGGAATGCTTCAGAGAAGTGTGTGTTAGTGGATTATTGACTTTGATAGTTAAATCTGCAAAATTGAAACAAATATTGAAGTTTGCAAAAGCAATAAAAGTTTGTGGAATTGGAATGCTCCAATGATGTGTGTGTTAGTGTATTATAGACTTAAAATACTTAAATCTGCAAAATAGAAACAAATATTGAAGTTTGCAAAAGTAAGAAAATTTTGCGAAAGTAATATTTGATAGAAATTAAAATTTCCAAACGTTAAATTTGTTTTAAGAAGCAAATTGGAAAATTCAGACTCATTTAAAAAGGTGCCTTATTTTACTTACTTGTATTTCAAGTCAGAGTACCAAACATTAACCAGCATATGAAGATATAAATTATAAAAGTTATTGGGATTAAATTATTAATTTATTTAATTTATATAATGCATGCATATTTACAAACTTGAATAAAATCACGTAGTTCACAGTTTGATAGTCTAGAATAAAGTTAGTTTGCTACAAAAAAAATTCTTTCGAAAGTGAGCTCAAGAAAAAAAGCCTGTAAATCTAAGCAAGTTAAAAATTTTACTTATTTAAGTTCAAGTTTAAAGTTACACAATTTACAAATTATTTATAGAACATCGTAAATATCCTGTTTCATAAAACAACCGCAGTAGAAAAAATTCCACTTTTCTCATACATATGTGATTTTAGTTACACCACTCATAAAAAATAAAAAAATCACGAAAGAGAAAAAAAAGGTTGGAAATGATAGAAGACCCCCAGACGGACTGCCGTAGTGTGGTTCTAAACAGCTGAAGCTCCATCGCGCCAAAGTTTGGCGGCAAGGTCGTCGCCAAGGCAACTCAACGAAGCCGAAAAACTTTCACCATGCGGCTGTTCAAACGATCGTCAGGCGCCCCGCCTCAGTTGCTTCGATTGTCTGTTTTAGAAGAGGGAGGAATGATAACTTCCACAACAGCCTCCCCTGGACTGAGACTCTCTCTGCCGAGTTGTTTCAGTGAGTGTAATATAGACGATCTCATGGCTAGCACGACTCCGAAATCTCGCAGAGGTAAGAATTTTCATTTATTATTTTATTAGTATTTTAAAATTATATTTTGTTTAAACAAAAGTCATAATATTCAAATGGATGCCAAGAATAATCCTGATGCAGTAAATGAATGTTTGGTGTTATGTTGCGCGTGTGTTTATGTTTACTAATATTTCGTGGACTCGAGTCAGCCGGCAGTTCACGCCAATGAAAACCGGGCGCTTAAATTTTTGCGCTATTTTTTTATGTATATAATTGAGGTAAAGCAATTTAATTACATTATTTCTTCGCTTTTTTCCCTTCTTTTTTTGTTTGATGAAGATATACAAATTAAAATTTGTCAGTGAATATCGTCCACGTGCTTTGTTTTATTTATTTATTTGCACGACACGGCATAATCAAATGTGATAATTCTTTCAAAAATACGCCATGCCACGCAAATAATTTTTTTACAGAAGATTAGTTACGTTTTTTCCTCCGATGTCCATTTTTAAATTTTTAACAACAAAATATGATGTTAATGGTTTTAAGTTAAAAGAAGATAAAAAATTTTATGAATTTCGTAATGTTTCCTTAAAAAATCGCCTTAATAAAGTTATATTGCTTAACTGTCCCACAATAAAGCGGGGTATAAGTTGCATAAAATTTTAATAATTATTTATCCTATTTTCCCTGAAATTTAAAATTTTCAGTAAAATAATACAATTTATTTATCATTTATGTTACTAACACGTTACGATGTTACTAGTGTCTTAAATTACTGTTTAATAATGATGCATAAAATCCTAACTTTACCCAAGGTGTTTTTTTTGTTTTTAATTATTATTTTAAATTATTGTACTTTTTATGAACAGGAGTCTGCTTAGAAGAAATTTAGGTCCGTTAACGGACCCTTCACAAAATATCTTTTCATAAAAACGGACCTTCACAAAATATTTCAACTTAAAAACGGACCCTTCACAAAATGATTTTTCTTTTAATCGGACCGTTCACCAGGGTTGGCAGGTTTTTGACATGTGACAGTTTTTGACAGTTTAAACTATGGTTTAAACCGTCACGTCAAAAACCTCACTGTCAAAAATGTCGAAAATGTCAAAAACCTATATTCTTATGTGAAATTTAATTAATACATAAAATTTATATATTTTTTATAAAGGATAGTGTTTCTAAATATGTTCTAGAAAAAATAAATTTAAAATTTTGAAGAAACACTTATATTTTGAATAGTAACCAAAATCTTGTACTTTTGAAAGCTCACATCTTTTGTAATATTATGTATTCATTTTCATGTGTTATTGAAAATCTGCAGTGATATTAAGAAATTTATTTATAACCAAATTTAGTGTATAGTATAGATTATACTAAAAATTAGACATTTTTAAAGATAAACATTAGCAGTTTTGTACATTAGACATCTTTTAAAGAAAAATCTTTTTAATATTCTTTTAAATCTTCTTAATAATCTTTTTAACATAAGACAATACAAATTTAAGTGCTTTCTGTTAAATACAGAGTAGTTAGTGTCGATTTACAGTATATTCAGCCTATTCATTTACTATGCTGAAAATTTAGTTTATCCAAATACTTGTGAATTTCATTTTGCTGAATACTATATTACATAGTTTTGTTGAATATCTAAATATTCAGCTGTTGAATAATTACTTCTTGCTTTCAAGATATGCATTATTTGTATTCTTAATACAAGTGGGGGAAAAAAATTAAGAGGTAAAAATTGTTTTAAAATGATAAGTGTAATAATTATAAATAAATATAATAAACAATATGAATTATATTTATCATTATTCACAAATATAACTACTTTTAAATTCAAATTAACATACTGGATAATAAAGATATTCGGTATAACATTAAAATTTTTTTCATACACTTGTATCAAGTTTGTATTTATACAACATAACTTGTAAGTTCCTTATAAATATTAGTTATATGCTCCTTATATGTCAGAAATGCACTGTAATAAACTTTTAATTTTCTTAAGTATCAAAAAAAAAATTTTTTTTCAAAATATAAATATTTAAAAAAAATTTGTGAAAAATTTTTCTGCACATGCATTTGAATATAAATTTCTGAGATTTTAAATCTGTTATTTTACCTTAATTTTAATTAAAAAATATTTTAAAACCTGCTGATTACCTATATAATTAAATTTCAATATAATGCATGGCAACTGTTGGTAGTTTTGAAGTTTATATATTTTTTTGGCAAACTTTAGTTTTTGACATTTTTGACGGGTTTTTGACAGTTTAAACCAGTATTATACCCTTGTCATGTCAAAAACCACTTTTTGACGTCAAAAACCCAATCCTGCCGTTCACAAAATGATTTTTCTTTTAATCGGACCCTTCTCAAATTTGTTTATCTTCATTATAGTTTTGTTAATCGAATAAACCCTTCCCAGGGCAGAAATCAAGAAAGATGGATGTAAACGAACTAAGTTTTGTCTTCGACAGACGATTCTTCCATTATTCGTCCGAAATGAATATTCTGCGTTCAGCAGTATAGGCTAAATACCAAATATTTGTATGTTGCATCTCTAATTTAGAAGCTGCAATTGCTGTTTATTTTTGAAAATTTAATTTTTTTATTATAACTTTACAGTGTCGAGCATAATCTTGTATCTATTTACAATTTAAAAACTCATTGAAAAAGTTTTTTGCAATAACCGAATCCTATTTGGACAAATTCATAAAAGCGAACCCTGGTTGAAAGAATGTGAGTAATTTTTTCGCAATTTCACGAAAACCGGACCTTTCACAAAATGTCTGGACAGACCCCTGATAAAGATATTCATAAATTGGTTATTTTAAAAATCCTGCTAATTTTTTTTTGGAAAAATAAACAAGCATCGTAAAAAAAACAATTAATTCTTACTTATTTTCAATGTAAATTAAATAAAATTTTGTTTGAACATTAAAGGATATATTGAAATTTGATCCATAAGTTTTTTAATGAGCGGGACTAGCATAACAATATCTCGCGTAATTGTTGTATAATATCTAGTTAAACCTAAAAATTCAATTTTAAGAAACAACTGATTATAGTTTTGACAAAATTTTGACCAGCATTTATTTTCTTTCAAACTGGAACTTAATGAACGTGAACTGAGTTAATAATAATTTCTGTTATTATTTTATAATAAATAGTTATTTTATAATAATTTATTAAAAAAATGATTATTAGACGTAACGTCTAATAATCATTTTTTTAATAAATAACTGACTATTATAAATTTTTTTAAGATCAGAACTTAGTTGAGAATAAAACAAACTTTATTATACTCCCAATGAAGACAACCGAGCCTGAAATAAATTCCGAGAAAATATTTTGTATTTAAAATACGATTAAGTCTGGAAATGGCTTTCCTGTTAAGAGTATAACCAGTGATAATATGTTCAATACATCTTTGTTTTGACAAAATATTGACAATTATTAATTTCCCTGTAAATTGAAACTTAATGAACGGGAGCTGATGTGACAATATTTTTTTTAATTATTATATAAAATCTAGTTATACTTAATAATTCATTTTTTAATAAATTATTATTATATTTCTTTTAATCAGAACTTAGTTGAGAATAAAAACAAACTTATTATACGCCCAATAAAGAACCGAGCCTGCTATAAATTTCGAGAATTTTTTAATGTTGTTTTGTTTTGTTAATACGTTTAAGTTTGGGAAAGGCTTTCCTGTTACAGAGTAGAAAACCAGTGATAATATGTCCGATGCACTTTCTTTTTGACAAAGTATTGACATCTATTATTTTCATATAAACTGGAATTTAATGAACGGAAACTGATAAAACAATATTTTCTATGACTATGATATATCGTAATCTAACCTAATAACTATTTTTATAATAAATAATTGATTCAATCAATTGATTAAATCAAATTGATAATTTATCACAACCCGGTTCAGCTTAGAACACTGAATCGAATAACGCAAACAGTTTTGTCTGTAATAATTTCTTAGAAAATATTTCTCCACCAAAAACAAGCTCAAAGTCTGGAAACAGCTTTCCTGTTAAGAGTATAACGCCAATGATAAAATGTTCCGTATGTCTTTGTTTTGACAAGAATCAACCGTTATCTACCATCCTTTATCATCAACCACATATCATACCCGAAAAAGCCTCTCGCGCCTCCTTCCTCGGGACTCTTTTTAGATCTTTTTTTTCTTAATCCTCCTCCTACTGGAATTTCGTGTAAATTGTGATTAACAGAAGGAAAAAAAACACCCGGACGCACCTGTTGAAGCGGTTGGATACCCCCGTAAAATAACGCTGTTGATGAGGTAAGAGAGAATATGTCTTTTTAACCTGGATATCCTCCTATGAAGGCGTCTTTGACCTTTATTCGTCATTCATTTCGTTTGGAAAGTTTTAGCTTTGAAACATTGTTTTTATTAAAGTGGAATTCTCTGTTAAGCCATCTTCCATGCGAAAAACACATAAGTTTGCCAACACGAAAATGGGCAAACTTTTGTAACTTTCGCATGGAATTTTTGCTTCGATTGAATTTTGCGTCTTTGGCATGGTATTTCGCGTCTTTTGCATAGAATTTTGCACCTGCTGTATGGAATTTTGCGTCTTTTGCATGGAATTTTGTACCTGTTGTATGGAATTTTGCGTCTTTTGCATAGAATTTTGCTTTTCTCGAGTGAAATTTTGCGTGTTTTGTATGGATTTTTGCGTCGCTTGTATGCGATTCTGCATCTTTTAAATGGAATTTTATGTCTTAATAACAAAATATTGAGTTTTTTTGTATGGAATTTTGCCCTAGTTTCTGTGTCTTCCATATGTAAAATTTTTATTTTAAAACATTAACTTCACAAAATGCTGCTTTCTTCTATTGCTCTCCACTATTGTTGTTAAAGTGTCGCAAATTAAATTGTTTGTGAGAAAATGTTAAAAGTTCTATGCCACTTATTTATTGCTCTTACTTCTACAACTATTCTATATTCTGTTTTCTCGAATGTTTGGCTTATTATATTCGACTCAAACTGATTTTAAAAAAAACCATTGTCGAACTTTTACTTAAAAACGTTTTCTATATAATATAAAAGAAGTAAAAGGCTATTTTAAAAGTCGTTTTTATATCGATTAATTTGGGGAAGCTTTCGCTTGGAAACAGTGTTTTTATTAAAATGGAATGTTTAGAATGGAAGTCTTAAACTGCTTTATATGAAGAAAATATAAGTTTGGCTATCTACAGTGTACGCCACCTATTGCTTTACAATTAACATTACGTTGCATCAATTGAAACATTTTTATTCTTTCGTTAAATTGTTGCTAGAATTAAACTGTCTGTTAAAACTGTCATGATTATGTCAAAATTTTAATGCCACTTATGAACTATTGCTGTAATTTTATTCGAAAAGAATATTTGATATGATTTAATTATATACATCGAAGTAACGACTCTCAAACTTATTTTAAAAAGAGTTTTTTCTTGAATATTATATCAGACATTAAAATTATTTTTAAAAAGCACTTCCTATATCTTTATACCTTAATATTTTTCTACGAAGACGTCTATGACCTTTATTCCTCCTCAGGGGGCGCTTGGTTCAAAGGTCACTCTGACCACGCAAAAGTTTTCACTGTTCGAAAATTTGGAAAATTTTGTTTAACATTAAATAAATTTAGACATTGTATAATTTGATGAGAACTTTTGAAATGGACCCTTAGTAAATAAACCATCATTTTACAATAACTGTTCCTTCCATTTTTGCCATTAGCGAAATTTTATTTATCAAATTTAAAATTCTATACAATTTTTTTATTATTATTTCTGTTATGGGAGATGAAAATTAAACAGTCTAATGCTAATTTTATATAGGAAAAAACGGTTCGGTCAAATTGTAATTTCACTTGACAAATTACGATTCCCCAAAAATATAAGCTCGCTTTGCGTCATATCTTTTGACTTATAATTAGTTTAAGTGAATACTGTTTTAGGTTGCTTTACAGCAAAGTATACACTCCTAGAAAATCGGTTTAATGTTAAGCCATAATATTGGTACCTTGTACTATATATGGTACAATTTTGCTGTAATTTTAATAAGGTGTTAAATAGCGCCCTGTTTCCTTTCGATTTGAACCATAGAATCATGTAAACAAGGTTTAAGAAGGACAAAAATGTGGTTCAACTAAGCTTCATATTTGGATTACAACAAATTTGAACGTTGTTATGGTTCTGCAAGCTTAAACGTTTTTAACTGTCTAGGCAAATTGAAGCCTTCGCTTGGAAAGTCGACACTCTAGAACATTATTTCTGTAACTGAGCAATATTTTCAATTTTCCAGGCAAATTTAATCATTCGCTACTTCGCTTGGAAAGTCTTCACCATAGAACCTAATTTCTATAATTGTGGCAATAAAATTTTCTCATACCCTACAGCGATCACCACAAATATTTTTCTTTGAGAAATATTTACGTTTTTTATTTAAATCAAGCAAATAACGAATATAGTCATCAAGTAAATAAAAAAAAATTCCTTTTTGCTAACTAGTACTACCCAAATAAACATTAAGCAATCATTAAACATAACCCACTATTGTTAAAAATCACCATCTCTGCTGCTTATGCAACATCTCTTATTTCTGAAGCCAATTAGAATGTTTATATGTTTCTCTTTAAATAATCATACCATTTTCTTCAACCAACTAAGTATAATGCACTCTAAAGATATGTTTAGCAGACGTTGCCATCAATTGATATAATCTCTGCTCTTATTTTAGAGAAATTCGTGGTGAGAATGGCGATAGAGCCGATATCATTGTTCATTGTGTGTGACGTCCAATTGACGCCTATTGCATTCATTTGCTTCGTTCTCATCTTAACTAATCTCTTTTTCTTTCATGCTATTTCAAACGAATATGTTTATTGCGGAATATAGATGATTTTAAGAACGGTTAACGATATGAACAATGGAATGCTTTATTTTCAGCTCCAGTTCTTTATTTCGCACTGGTTTTAAATAAGCAATTTTTAAACTAATTAAAATTCTTTTTGCAATTTCTGGAACAGAGCTCATTTTACTCTGCTAAAAAGAAGAGTTTTTTTTTCTTCAATAATAAGGTACTTTTTTCTTCTTTTTTTAATAAAAGTGAGCAATTTTTACTAA
Organism: Parasteatoda tepidariorum; assembly: GCF_982258835.1. NCBI lineage: Eukaryota > Metazoa > Arthropoda > Arachnida > Araneae > Theridiidae > Parasteatoda > Parasteatoda tepidariorum. Next base: position 101,309,598 of record NC_141761.1, read on the forward strand.
AATTATAATAGGCTTCTTAGTTAAATATGCAATGGAGACTTTTTAAAGTCTCTCTTTAAAAAAATAACTCGTTAGTTATGCAGCTCGTTAGTTTACAATTATGAATTTATCTTTTGTTCATTTTTTTTAAACAAATAATTTTGGTAAAAACTATAATAATTCCAATTGATTTGAAAGATTCCTTTTAAAATGACTCTTTTAATGCATATGTTGTTAGTTCACGTTTATGAATTTAAAATGGAATTATTTACTCAATTTGATGCCTGCAAGTGACGTCATCGTAGGTAGATCGTGGCATTCATCGATTCAAAAACCAATTAAGTTCGACACACTGGCATGTCGGCGCTTACAGGTATTCAATTAGATCTAAATTTCTATTGAATCTTTCAACTGAATTTTCATGGAACGTTTTTTTTTTAAATAAAATTATTTTCTGTTAAAGGAAATGAGATATTAAAAATTAAAAAGGAGTCCCTCTTGCGTAATACAAGACGATTGGGTGCTTGCAATTCGAGATGAGGTAAAGTAACTATGCCTAACCATGTGATTGAAATCAGATTTAATTGAATACCTGTAAGCGTCGTCACTCGTGTGTTTCGAACCTGATTGACTTCTCAATTTACAAATGACAGGATTTACCTAGGATGACGTCACTTGAAGGTATCCAATTACAAAAGGTATCCAATAACAGTAACCCAACAAAATAGATCAGGTAAAGTTCTTAGTGTAGAAATAGCTCTTATTAATATTTTTTATTATATATAGGCACAAAATGTACCTAAAAATGGCATTTATTGTTCAGGCAGAGTACTTGTAAATAACATTTAAGCACGACGCCTAACTAGAACGTTTGGTATGTAGGCATGTAATACCTTGAAAGTAACACTTCTGATTACAATAACTGGCAATAAGGTTGGGTAGCATCATAATGAAGTTAGTAGTGCACGTTGCAACCACTGTTTAGAAAGAAATTTATCGAAAGCAGAAATATCGTTAGCAATTATGTAATAAATATAATACCTGCATTTAAAAAAAAAAGTGCTATACAAATAACAAAAACTTTCTAAAAAGTCAAAAAAGGCTCTTTAAATGAATTAACATTCTCTGTTATAAACAAAAATTTCAATCATTTCTATCTAAAACGGTATTTCTTTCCTACATTTCCATACAAAGTTGTAGTACAATGCAGATACTAAGGGAAATTGAGTTACAGTTTTCATTAAATCTTGAAATAAAAATTATTAAAATTGTATGAGTCTGATAAAAAATTGCTCTGACATATACTCTGAATTTTTTTTTTTTTTTTTTAATATTCATAAACGAAGTTGAAAAAGGAAATACTAAAAACATCATACGAAAAAAAAAGAGTTAAGAAAAATACATTTTAAAAACAATGCCTTAAAAGGTATTAAAAGAAAAAAAAAAAAAAAAAAAAAAAACTAAAGCTGTAGAAATGTAACTGAAAAATTTCCTAATAATTTTTAAAATCAAATTTCTAAAAAAAATCCTTTCAATTATTTTTTTAAAAATTTCAAAGAAAAAGTTCCAAAAAAGTATAGAACATTGCTCCCTTGAAAAAAAAAAAAAGAAAAAAGATTCTAATGACATTAGATTCTGGCCTTTATAATAAATAATAGCAACGTAGCCTCAATTCTCGCCACTGAAGTATTTTATAGGGTAATTATTTTTTGGGCATTGACTTCGGTGTTTTAAGGAGTACTTTCCATTCTAGTTGAGCCTTTGCTGTCGAAATCCTCATTTTTACTATAAATTATTACTTCCTCTTTAATTAGTTTAGAACATAAGATGAAAAACGCCGGGTTATGTATGGCATTTTATTTTTAGCTAACATAAGTGTCTACAATTTCCCTTTGAGATGATTCGGAATAGGATCTTTTTTTTTGTTAGAAAAGGAGGAAGCGGACGTTATGGGGGTCGAAGAAAATATGATGGGGGGGAGGGTAAAGTAGGGTGCAAGGAATGAGATGACACTCGACAAGACAGTCAAATATGAGGCATCCAGTGTTTTTGTCGCAGCAACCAACCGTCAAACTCGAGAATCGTGGTAAAATGGCAAGTTAAAGGAAATTGCCCGAATTTCTTCCTTTCCAACATGTGGAGTGGAAGGATACTGTCATCTGGTTGTTTTGAAAGTGAAGGGGGGGGGGATAAATTTCGGATAAGAAAGCCTTTTTTCTTGAATAGAATGAGAATTTTTTGTTATTAATAATAGTCAAATTTGAACTTATAGTCAAATAATATAGGAAGGCATTGGGTTGTCTGGCCAACTATGATGATGAGTCAAATGATATTCTCAATTATTATTGACAAATATGAGATATCAGGTGTTTTGCGGAAATTGTCGAAATAGGGAATAGTGGGAAAATGACAAAGGAAAGGAAATTCCCTGAATTTCTTCCTTTCCAACATGTGCTATCATCTGGTTGTTTAGAAAGTGAAGGGGGAAATGGAATTCAGAAAGGAAAATCTGCTGTCTTGAATAAAAAAAATAACTTTTTACTTTCAATGTTATTTATTGCTAAAATTTAAATTGTATCAATTATCATCAAAATGAGATTATTTACTAATATAAGATAAGGCATCCAGTTCTTTTTTCTTCTTTTTTTCGTAATTAACGTCGAACTTGAAAATCATAGCATATCGATGAGAATTTGTTCAAATTTCTTCCTTTCTTCCGAGCAAACTGGAATGTAGTTTTGATCAGGTTTTATTGAAAAGGGATTTTTTCCTTACCATCAATTGGAGAGGAAGGATGCTATCATTTAGTTATATTGAAAGTGAAGGGGAGAAATAAAGGAATTTCGATAAAGGAAATAATCCTTTGAATACAAAAATAACTTTTTACTTTCAATACTATTGTTAAAATTGAAATTACTGTCAATGAGATTATTGACACAATAGGGCATCTATTTTTTTTTTTTTTTTCGTAATTAACATCGAACTTGAAAATCATAGTATAATGACGAGGATTTGTTCGAATTTTTTCCTTTCTAACGAGCAAACTGGAATGTAGTTTTGATCAGGTTTTATTGAAAGTGGATTTCTTCCTTACCAACATTTGGAAAGGAAGGATGCTATCATTTAGTTGCATTGAAAGCGAAGAAAAAAAAAATGAATTTCGGTAAAGGAAAACCTGCTCTCTTGAACTCTGGAATAGAAAAAGAGAACTTTTTATTTTGATAGATCGCCAAATGATGGCCTTTCAATGTCAAATACCTGTTTTAATCTTCTGTGCAGTCTTATCGTCAAGTATTCACTGTAGTACTTGCACATTCCTTGAAGATTTTTTTTTCTCTCTTCCCTCGTAAGGATTTGTGATTTGAAAGCTGTTTGGCGTCATTTTTTTGGGAATAAGAGACAAGACAAATACTGCTCGACACAATAAAGACAAGTGTTAGTTTATTTTCCAGATTTTTCTAAACATATGATGTTAGATAGTTCCCTACATTTAATGCCCCCCCCCCACTTAGTTTTATTGCTTTGAGCAGTACCATGTTAGAAAGAGGCAGGTAACAGCTGAAAATTGAAAAATATCGATTCAACGTTAAACTATAATATCCTTGAATTGTATTAAGGTGTTAAATTTTATTGTATTTCCATTTAAATAGAGCTGTAGTATTATGTAATTAAGTTTAAAAAATACGAATATAAGTTCAACTAAGCACCGTATTAAAGCTGAAACAAATTTGAACGATATTATACGCAATTCTACTCCAAAATTATGAACAGTGAAAAAGGAAGAAGCTTGAAAAATATTCTTTGAATAAAATCTTGAATTGCTTACAAGATTCTTGACATCAATTTACCAAAAGGAGCGTTCAATAAATAAACAGCTAGCTACCATTAAAATTTTATTTCATTTTTTATTTTTTTAAGAATATGAAATAAAATTTTCCAAATTTTTGTTGAAGTTTACAAGAAGAAAAAATATTTATCTAAAAAATAAATTTCGAATTCAAAATAAATAATAAAATAAACGACTAAGTCTTCATAGTGCGTCAAGTGCGATATCAATCTACTTCCAGTATTAGAGACAATTACCCTTGATTTGATGGCATAAAAGTATTCGATGTGGGAGAAATATATAAAAAGTTCTTATCTCTGAACTCTCTCCTCATCACTATATCATACGCAACTGCTTTTCACAAGAGAATCCTCGTATTTTGCTACTACTTAACTAATTTTTCATACTTAAACTATTTTCCTTCCTTTTTTGTTTAAAAAAAAACGTGGAGTTTTCTTTTTTAAAAAAAATTTTTTTTTTCCCACCTAAGTGCAGGAATTATTGAAACTATTATGAATTGTATATGTGCGAATCCATGTTGGTATTACAAATTGTTTCCATTGGAGAATCAGCATCCTTAAATTGTACTTAATTTTAGAGGCAATTTCGTTCTTAATTTATTTTGGACTTCAGGCCCTGCATATGTACTCCCTTGAAGAATGTGTGACCTCTAATTAAAAAAAATAGTTTAAATTCAATACAAAAATTTTACAAAATTTATATTTATAAATTCCAATTTTTTTCCATCCGGAAATTGCAGCCTTTTTTTGGGAAAATGCTGGTGTGCTATTACTGCAGAAAACATTTTTTCCATTTAAAATTTCAAAGTTGCCTCCGGTTTTATTTCTTTCTAGCTGCAGAAAATGTGGATTTATTTTAACATCATTGAATCGTCTTTTTCTAAACTTGTCTTCTTTAGAACGTTATTCAAGAGAGTATTTCTCAAAATCTTTATCTCTGTTCAGACTTCATACTTTCATGCTAAACTTGAATATTTTTAGTCTCTTATTCATGAGGGTAATTCTCAAGATCTTTAGACTTTTACTTTCACGCTATTGTAAAATTCGGAAAGAAAAATAAACGACTTTGAGTTCTGGAATAAAATACGCTGGGGGATGTAGTTATCTAGAAGAGGATCTGAACAGGATTTTACGGAGTTAGTTCAAACTCGTTTACCCTTTAGTTTCTTTCTATGGTTCAAGAACATACATTTGGAATGAAGTGAAATTTTTGGATAGAAAAGTTCTGAAGCGAAGACTTATTCTCACGAGATGATTTCGAGCGTCTCCAAGTTGTCTTACTAGCCCCATAGCCCAGAGGAAAAGTGAAATGAAATAAAAAAAATTCGTTTCACCTTCAAAAAATTTCACCACTTAGCGTCGTTCCATCCCTTCAGGCTTTCTCAGAAAACAGGTTCACTTTCTTCTTTCTCTGTTTAGATCACCCCTGAAATGCTATTTTGCATGCTCCGCGAGTCCCCATCGATGATGGAATTGAGAAAATAAAATGCTGCCTAACCTCTTGTTTAGATTATCTGAAGTACGTACTCCGTAGGTACGTAGTACCAAGATTGATGACGTCTCCATGTATCACTTCTGGAATCGATCGATTTTGTCTGAGGAATAATTTGTTCCCTAATCTCCCTCATTATTTTGCTTGTTTGGTTTGATTAGATTTTATTACTTTGCATAGTGGTCTCTAAAAAGAAGAATTACTCCCTGCTTATTAATATTCCTTGCTCAAAGTTGGAGGGTTCAAATGCCATCGCATAATATGATGATAAGAATTATTTTTTTAACTCTGGCTTATTGCTGTTTTTTTTTCAACTTCATATGTTTTCCCCCCCTTAAAACGAAAAATTCATAAATTAATTTGCCAAAATAACAATGTTTTTGCTATTGATTACCTAATGATAATTTCTGTTATTAATTTTTTTTTTGCCATCCAGGCGATATAGTGGGTTGAGTCGATAGCCGGCTTGGCTTTTGCTGGGGTTAGGAATATCGTGCCAAATTGTTGGGTGTCTGATCTGAGTGCCCTCTCTCCTATCGTGTCTGATAAGATCGGCACTGAAGTTACGAAATAAAGCACAAAAACGTACTTGCTCTGAATAAACATACCTTTGCTTCAACTGATTCAGATTTCTGACCCCGGAATAATAGGAGGTAGTCGCAATCCTCGGGAAAAAGGTCATCATAGTTTGGTCAGGAGAGCAGGGGCGTAGTTTTAATGTATGTTTGGAGGAGGTTTGTCTCCCTGATACTATATATATTCCCAAAATGTATAAATTACAAAAAATTAATAATGCAATTTTTTTTGAAAAACTACATCCTACTTAGAGTACAAAAGCTCTTTAATCAAATAACGTATAATTTCGGAGTAGGTTTTACCGAACCACCGAAACTGTATTACGTTATATCCTGCATCAATTCATCTAAAGGTTGCAAATAGCGACGAAACCTTTTTCTGTACGGCATCGCAAGTGAAAGGGGTACGAAACTTTGGTGTTATTAGCTACCATCATTTTCAGGCAAGGGGACTGATGAATTGATTAAAGGTTAACTCATTGATCTAGTTCATTCATTATTATTACGGTTTTTATTGAAAATTATTGAGGCTTTTCTAGTAAGCAAACTAGTCAGGCCAATTTATTATAATTAATTTTATTTTATTCCGTCGTTGAACAGCTACCCAATTTTTGAGTTTACGACTATTAATATTCATCTCCGTAGCTTTGTAATTTGTAGCTAAACATTGAGACTAACTAGCCTTCGTGGAAGATTTTTTAATAGAAAGTTACAGTTTCGCATGTATGTCATAAGCTAATTGAATGGTTCTGCTCCTTGCAAAATCACCGCCGTCACTTAGCAATAAGCTAGGCTGATTACAAAAGTCTACAGTGTTTTATAATCATCCTAACAGCATTTAGGCTTTTTACAACGAGCCCACATACCTTTAGGATAATTAGAGAACATATCTTATTTCAATAAGCCTAAACATCTTCGGGCTGATTATGTAATTTTCGCACATTTTATAATTTGCCTAAAAGCGTATGCGTTAATAGTTAATGAATCTAAAAAATGCAGGCTGTATAGGAAATCTTCGAGGTTATTCGAAATCAGCCTGACTCATCGTAAAATGAGCAACAATAACAAGGAGGCCATTTTCCAATCAGCCTATGATTTGTGTCATAATTGCTTTTTGTTCGATTTGGATCAGCAATATGTTTGAGAATGTTTTATTTTTGAGAAATTCCGTACTGTGATTCATACAGTTCTGAAGCCATTTTGATTATCAATTTCGAGGGGGGGGGAGCATCATTATTTTTTAGGAAAATAATTGTTCAAATGAATTTTTTTTCTTCAGAATTGTCTTGTATTTTTTTATTTTTTATTTTTCACATCTTTTGTTAGTAAACAAAATAAAACATATTAGGGCTATTTCTAGCTGCAAGTTGAGCAAAATATAAAGCTAATTTACAATTTATATAATATGTGGATAATTTTGAAGGCTAAAGCTATCTGAAATAAAATTATTTTACTTGCAATAATTATTTCAATTACCTTGCTGTTCTTTAGTATCGCTAAGAACTTGGTATGGAATGTGAATTTCAAAACAAAGTTTCAAATTGTTACTTTAAACAGCAAAATAAAGAATCTGCTTAGTTTGGATCAACCATAAAACCGATAAATAGATTCTACACACGTACATAAACCTCCACTTGATTTATTTTCTATTTCTCTTCTATAACCTCTTGGAGATAGCATTATTAGCATATCAAATATCCAGTTCATATCCATAAAATAAGGTAACAAAATAAATGAAATAGAAGATTCTTTTTTTTTCCGCCAACTCTCATCATGAAGTAAAGATTCGAACATCATCAGAGAAATCTTTCTTTTGCTATTGAAGTGAAAAATTATGCAGAGAGACTTGACGAGCTAGTAGCCAGTGCCCAGACTACCTGATTAAAACCTTGACCTCAACAGTGAACGACACTCAAAATATGTACTTTTTCAAAAGAAAAAGCAGTCAGAAAACCTAACTCTTTTGATCATTTGTTTATTCAAAGATTAGTCCGGGAATTCGCGCCAAGGTTGAAAACGACTAATTCATAAAATTTATGTCGCCAATTCTTACTCCATGTAAACGCCGTCCTTAATGTTTCGGAAATCTTTATTGCTTTTGAAGAATGCTTAAGGTGTTGCAATTTAAACTTAACGACGTATAAAGTTATAGTCTGCAGTAAAAAAGCGCCAAACGGATAAAATATTCAGTTATAACTCAAATTTAAATAGAAATTTATATTTCTGTGTTTTTATAGTATAAGAGAAAATGAATAGAGTAAATGGTGTTCTTTGTTTCATGCGAAGAATTTTTTTTTTTACGTCCTTCATTTGAAAGATTTAATATTTAATGTTTAACAGTTATTTCGAGCCTATTTTGTACTTTTAAGTTTTTTATTAATAGTTATATTTTTAAGTTAAGTGATAGGAAAAAATAAACCTAATATTTACTCTCTAGAAATAAATCTAGTAAGAAAAAAGTTTTGTTTTATTAGTAGAAGTTTATTACAACTATTATTGAAAATGAGAAGTTTACGTCTGCTTTGATAATGTAACGATTAAAGACAGTGTTAAGTAGTTTTTATGTATAAATTTCTACTTAATCTGGATTAGCAAATGGGGTGGATTTATTTATTCTCTGGAAAATATTTTAGTAAGAAAAAACAATTCTGCTTTATTAGTAGAAATTTTTAAAAACTAATATTGAAAATGCGAAATATACGCATGCTTTTACAGTGTAACGATTTAAATTACAGTGTAGTGTAGTTTTTATCTATAAATTTTTCCCTTTATTTCGCTTTGAAAATAAGTTGGATTAATTTATTCTCTAGAAAACAATTGAGTAATTATTTCGCTTTATTATTTTGAAAAAATTATTTTGTTTTATTAGTTGATATTTATAAAAACTAGTATTGAAAATGCAAAATTTATGCATGCTTTGACAATGCAACGATTTGAAATACAGTACAAGGTAGTTTGTTATTTGTCTGATTTTTTTTTTCAAATGTGACATTTTCCCGTGGAACTGTTCCTTACTATTGTTTGCAAATAGATACTAGTCGCATTGTCGGAATTTTTATTAAAAAAGTAGCACAATAAACAAAAACTCCTTTCTGCTAATCGGGATGTTTTCCACCGAAACCACTCTTCACGTTTTACTGAACATCTTGAAGGTATGGCTTATCATTATAATGCCTCAACCCTTTCAATTTTTTTAATACACCATCATATGATGTCAAAATTAATAGTTTTCTAAACTTTCACTAGTTATAAACATAATAATTACAGAAACATCCTATTACGCGTTTTTTTCCCATCAAAACAAAAACTCTTTAAGAACCCCCGGTTCTTTTAAATTAACCTTAACACTGCCTGAAACCCCTCAATTTTTAATTTACCATCATATTTCGGAACTAAGAAGTTCCAAAATTTTCACTGCATTAAATAGCAATAAATAAAAACATCCTATTGCTCATACATCGAAATTGTATTTTTTTTTTTTAGCAAAAACGTTATCCTGAAAAAATTGAAAGTGTGGCTTTTCATTATATCACTCCAAGCACTTAAATTTTCTAATATACTATCATGATATCGAAATGCTATATATGATCACTTGACTTTCTACAGTAGCCAGACTTCTGTCAGCCATAAAAGATAACTTGGATTTCTAGGAAGAGGGGAAACCGAATATCCCTCATAATTCTAAGAAAATCCAGACCTGCTTATGCACCCCTTATAGAGGTGATCAATATCAGACGGGAGTCAGGAGGGTGGTATTTTGACTACCGTTTCACACTTCCCCCGCTGTTCAAAACATAGCCACCCCGCCCACTTATCTGGACTTTGAAAAGATGAAGCTGACCCTTTCGAACTTTGTCTACAAGACCTCAACGCGTGACCACGGATCCTTGACCTTGTGCGCTATCCGTCTTTGAAGATAAGGCTAGAGAATTGTGACAAATACGTGCAAACAATACAATTGTTAGGTTAGCAGGACTTTGCTTCAGAGGACGAATACGTGTTGGCGGTGAGGGAATGTGTTTAACCTAGTGTGACACATACTTGAGCCATTTTGCTGTTGATAATGCTGGTCATTGTGGAATGGTAATGTTGATAATATTTCAGCTCAAGAGAAGTTTAGTGAGTACTACTGATGTTTTAAGTAAAAATGTATGCAAAATTTTGTTTTAATATTGGAATTTATATAGAAATAATCTTTATCATTTTCTTAAGTGTTATTTATTTATTTATTTATTAATTTGATTTTAACAAATATTTTTTCTTTAAATTTGATTATTTTGTCAATTTCAGTATATTGAATTTTTGATTTGTGTTTAAAATAACACTAGAAGTTGACTGTTAAAAATTAAACAACATTAGACAAGGATGTTTAACTACAAACAGTTTCAAGTAGTAATGGGTTTAACAAAATGTTGCTCCTTATATACTTAAACACGGGAAAAAAATATGTGATTGGCAATATGAAACCTTTTCTAAGATTTACTTTTATTTCTTTTATAACCGGCTGCCTACCTACCTAATTCTAAGTTAATGACTATCAATGTTCAACTCCGTAGCCCTGTAATTTTGGAACACAATCCAGAAGACAATTGAACTCGAATTGACTAGCGATGGTTGGTCGATAAGAATTCTGCCCCCGGCTCGCACCGACCACAGTGCTCACGTAAACTATCCTCAATAGTAGACGGAACATGGGTTAGTGTCCCCTTGCCCAGAATCGTGCGAGATTTTCGTGGTTTTCCTCCATGTAACTGAAATGCGGATTAGTTCCATCAAAAAGGTCTTTCAATTAAATTTCTTCCAATACTTGATCCTGGAGTTCCATTGTTTTCTGGATTGGTTCAAAATTACAAAGCTACGAAATTGACCATTGTTAGTCGTAAACTTAAAATTGGTCGGCTGTTCGATGACGGTTATAAAATTAAATAAAAATTACACCTACAACTGTATTACTTTCACTTCCAGTGTGAAAAGATTACTCTTTTTAAACATTTAATTATTTGATCCTTAAATACGAAAAATTATTTTATTGCCTGAAAATATTCTGAATGTTTATTTATTAATTATTTTTTTTGGAGAAAAAGAGAATAGTTAGAACTTATTTAATTATTTCATAAATAAAGGGAAATAATAGTTATTTTCGGCATCTTGGTAAGTCTTTTACCTCTTAAAGAGCATGAAGAAAGTCATCCTGTCTACTAATTGAGTAGGTATACAAAGATAATGTAAACACCGCCCTCTTTTGTGTTGATTACCTATTAAAGGGCGTTTTGTTTACAATTTTCCTTTCAAAACGCACACCTGGGAACTTCATAAAAGGGAAAGCTTCTTTTTTTCACTTTTATTTTTATTATCTTCTCTGAGTCACAATGTTTATCTCGAGTTGTTTTTTTAAAACTAATTTCAATATCGTTAAAATTAGAATTTTCTATTCTGAATATAAGAAGTTTTCAACTCATATCACTTTTTGTAGATCTACTCTGAATATTCGTAACTCATATTCAGTTTCGTCACATAATGAATTCTTACATTCTGAGTATATTTAAAGTTTTTTACTTAATTGCTTTTTACGCTTCAAAGACACGCTTATTCTGAGTTTTTTTTTTTTTTTTTTTCTTGTGCACGTTTTAGTTTTTGGAAGTTATGAACTCTTCTATGAAGATTCAGTTTTTAGTTAACTCAGAGCAATTTTAGCTTGTCCACGTTTTAGTTTTAAAAAATAATGAACTCCTCTATTCGGAATATTTTTATTTTTCCACTTTATTTACTCTGAATAAATTAAGTTCGACCTCTCTTAAATTTTGTCAGAAAATAAAGTCTGGTTTAGAGTAATTCACAGCTTTAAACTAATTTTTGGTTACGCCTAACATTTCGCACTGAACTTTCTATTCTAAGGTAAGTACGCATCTCGAAAATTCCTGTAAAAACAAAGTTAAGCTTAAATTAAAAACCATGTTAAAAAACATTGTACTTTAAATTTATTTACTTTTAAACTAATAAAAACTTCCCAAGTTATATGAATTACTGGCGTAACGATTTGTCTGTCTGGATTCGACCAAAGAGGTCCCGAGAGAAAAATTTATCTGGGATGGTTGAATTTGACTCTAATTTTTTATTCTTCCTAAAAAAATGGTTGATAACTATTTAATATGTTTTATTCTATTTTTAATTGATTATTTTTTAATTTAAAATATTTTTTTAAAAGGTTTTAATTTTTATAAACTAATAAATTAATAGATATTTATTTTTTAATTAAAATCTCATAAATTTTTTTAAAATTAGAAATTAATAAAAATCTTATTTTTTATTTTAAATGTATGGATTATTTAAAATTTTATAATTTATAATAAGTATTTTTTTTGTAAATAGGTATTTTTAGTTTGCTCACATTTTAATTTTAGCCCCGATTTTAATTTCTTCGATTCCGAATACTTTTAGTAAATAAATTCATCCTAAATTTAGCCGATATTAAACTCATCTAAACTTATGTTGCCTTTTTATGATTTCTATAAGAAATATTTAAAAATTAGCTTTCAAATTTTACATAACTTACGAATTCTCATTGAAAATAAAATGTAATTCGAAACAACTTTTTACAGCATCAAATTTGCGTCCTTACATGGAATTGAGGGTACTTAAAACTCAAAATAAATAATCACATGTTCAAAACGCGATAACGTTGTACATTAGGTTGCTCCGTTATGTTGGTCAGCTTATATCAGCATAAATTTTGAATCATAAATAAACAAATGACAGTTAAAATGTTATAGCTTGGGACCCTTTTAGGAATTTTTAGCATGGACATAAAAATCGCTATCACCCATCTTGAATTTACGTCAAAAATGATAGCTGAAAAAAAAGTACCGTTATAAAAATATCAAGTAGGGCTGTTACCTTGTTACGAAATATTCACTCATCATGCCAAGCTTCAAGACTTATCCCTATCTAGATGGAACTGCTAACATCGCAACAGTCCTATCTCCCCAAGAATTTAATCAAAATATCCCTGCAGGACATAAATATTCCCTCGCTACAGATATTCTCCTCTTCAGTCCAAGGTAACAGGATAATTTTTATTATGTCTTTTTGGCGACATTTAAAGTTTTTTTTCCCCTTTAACTTGTATCGTTTTTCCTTCTCACGTCCGTGATATGGAATTCGGTCTTGTGGCCTGGAGGGCTATCTTGCAAAAGAGAGAAAGCCATATTTCGAATTAGAATGAGTTCATCTGGAACATTTTTACCTCAGCGTCTTGCAATCTAATTTAGCTTGTTACCATCAGATTGCTCGCACGTTTTCCCCTAGATTCGGTGGAAAATCTCTTTTACCTAAATATGCGGCAACGCTATATATGGCATATGAGATTTTAAAGGTCACGATATTTCTGTGATTGAGAATTAGGTTAGTTTGGGTAGTTAGCGGCTGTTTCATTTTGATTGTATTTTTTCAATATTTCAGGTGTAATTGGAGAACTTTGAGGAAAAAATAAACATTTTAAGTTACAAATTGAAAATACTCGATTTTTTCGGCTAAGATAACGCGTTAATTTGCATTTTGAAAATACTAAATTTTTTAGGTTTTAAGATATGTTTTGATTGAAAATAAGCATTAAGAATTGACTTATTTTTAATGGTTTTTGAGTAAAACAGTTTTCCATTATTTTGTTTTGTAATTTTCTTATGTTTCTACACATACATTTGAAAGTTAAATTTTTTTAACTCGCAAAAATGTCTTAATTAATATATTTCTTAATTAAATAATGTGAAAGAAATTAATATTAGAAATATAATACGAAATTAATTTATTTCAAGTGAGATAAAGAAATTTTGATCTTAGGGTGTGGTGCCTGGTCCTGTGTGATAAATCCTGTTATGTCATAAAATACTGTGGTTTGTGTGTGGTTTTGATATTCACTGGTTTTTCCCATTTTTTTTTTAAATTCCTGATTAAAAAAATGGAGTCTTTAAATTAAATTTTAAAAAAAAAGATTATTTATCCTAGTCTTATTCCTTTGTTGGTTCAAAGTATTCTATTATAATATGAATCATGATATTCTTTAATTCAATTTAAATGTGTATTTTTTATGTGTTGGTAGATTTTTTAATTGTGGTATGTTTTTTCAAAGTCGGGCTTTGGAAATACAGGCATGTACTTTTATAAAAGAAAAATATGAAAAATTAGTACTCCCTGCCAAAATTTTTTCAAAATTAAGTCTTTAACCTTTTTAAATTAAAAAAAATTAGATTCTTTCTTTGAATCTTTGAAAAAATATTTTTTAATCAAATTGATTTTCCCCCCAATATTATTAAATTACATCTGATACAAAATACTAAACATCACAATAATACATGGAACTGTTCTTGCGTTCCAAAATACATCAAATTGTGTCTTATACTTTTTCAAGTTCTACTGAACCGATTAATTTAAAGCGAGAACTCAGAAGACTCTACATGCACCCATGTCCATAACACTACAGTTTTGTTAAAAATAATAAAAAATAATAATAGTTGAATAAAATGAAATTCAAAGAAAAGTAAACTATAACCTTTTTTTAAAAAAATATATACTTTTTTTTATTTCTTATTAATTAATCCTTAAATTATTATAAATATAAAAAAATATATGGAATTCACACTATTATATTTCTATGTATTATCATTATAAATACAACACTATTATATTCGATTAATCTATCAATTTTTTACACAATTGGACTACAATTTTCTGTACTATATAAGTAAAATATATATAGAATTTTTCCTTTATCTATACATTTCTATATAATACTATTATCACCATTAATATCAGTGCTATAATCGATTAATATAGCAGATTTTGCTAAAGCAATATTCACGTATGTTTTTCGGTTTTTATTTTGTTCTCGGGTGAGCAAACATTTACGTTTAGAACCCCATTCATAAACAGTTTTCCCACGTCGAATATTTGAAGCCTTACAACAATCAATTCCCTTGGGAAATTCATTGATAAGCTTTCGTAAGCTTGTTCTACCTAGTCTACTGGGTCAAACTAAATTCTCAGGTAGATTTCGATCTACCTTCAAAGGATTATGACAACACATGAAACGCCGCGCAATAACAAGATGAAATGCTGCTAAGTTTTGTTTGTTGCTATCATTAAAAAAGAAAAATGTAATCTGCACAAATTTCTGATATGTTTTTTATTTTATTTATTTTTTAAAAAAATGAGATAACTAATGTTTTATTGATTTGCCATATGCTTGAGAAAATCTCGTGGCATTATAGAAATGAAGCAACACTTATTCCAAAGGTGACCGCACTTTCAAAATCAGTTTCTTAGTATTGTTTCCAGATAAATATTTTTTGTTGGTTTTCGGAATTTTCAGGATACTTAGACATTTCTTGTTGTGTTTGTGGGAACCGTGTTAGTTTTTGCTAAAACGCTCACTTGAACAATTCGAAAATGTGGCTTAGTTAAATTATGGCTATAGCATAGTTTTTCATATTTGCGGATTATACTTAACTTTTGGATGCTAGTGTATTTCAATAACTTTGTTCACACAAAACATACAAAATACATGACAAGTGTTATAAGTCTACTTTACATAAATTAAGCCGAAAAATTCTACTCGCAATGAATTAGGTCGTAATAATTCTAATCAGCATAAATTAAGTCGAAAAATCTATTTTTTAATTTAGACAAACCCATTGGAAAAGTTAAGTAAATGTATGTAGTAAGTGGAAAAAAAAATTATGCATTTTACATAGAATTATTACTTATTACATGCAAAAAAATTTTTTTGCTGCTATTTGCTTCTTTTGTTGACAAGAGAAAAAAAAAATCCAAAATATGCTTATTAAAAATAATGTATACTCCCCTCTCTCTTAAACGATTATTAAATTTCAAATTAAATTAAAAAGCAATATATTTAAATTATTGCTAACATTAAAAAGAAAGACAAACAAATTAATTTTGTTTTAATACATACAATGAATTACTCCCAAATGCACGTTTCTACTTTTGGTAAAGCGTAAAGATGATGAGTAATTAATAGCCTACATTGAAACTCATTAACTCTCAATAAGCATACGTTTCATTTGAATTACTTCTTTACGAACCGAGTTCACATATCTTGAGAAGCTCTCTTGGGATCTTTAATTAATTAAGGGATTAATTCCTTCCGTTGGAGCTATGCTCCTCTTTCACTCGTGGCGGTTATTTTATTAAGAGGAGCTCCTTTTCTCCTACCCTTAAACGTACTCCATTTCGAGATCATTAAGTTCCCTGAAAGCCCAATTAATTTTCTCCAACGTGGACTAGCTAAATAGATCCTATTTTCCGGAAAATCGTGATACCCATTCCTGTATTTGGAATAATAAACAAAAAGTTTTTTTTCTCTTTTTTTTTTTTTTTTTTTTTTTTTTTTTTACTATTGATATGAACCAATATGCTCATTAACGGAAATCATTTAATTTCCTTTCTGGTTGGTTTATTTGCGATAGCGAAAGTGTGCTATTATTCCGTTAAGCGTGCGTGTTTGCTCTGGAAATTGAGAAAGAAAAATTCCCACCATTTGTTACGCCACAGCGCGTGTTTATGCTTTATCGCGTGTTTGATTAAGATGTGGCGTTCGTTACGTTGGAATATTTGGTGGGATTTCGCTCCTGCGGAAATTATTATTTTTGAAGGATACTGGTAAGCATGGTTTAGATGGTAATCTTCTGTTAGTTTTATTGATTTTGCTATGCTTTGCAACGCGTGAAACTAACCGTAATATCGAAAAGCTAAGTGTGAAACTAGGCATAAGTTTCCGTTTAACGAAGCACTTAAAAACACACTGAAACGAGGAAGAGGCAAGTTCTATTCATCTGCATTAGTTATTTAAAGTTTAAAAAAAAGGAATTGAGGTAGACCATGACAATTCAAGTGAAACATTTTTTCAGAATATCAAAATGCAAACAAATACTTGGAAGAGGAATTCCCCATTGCGTAATTCTAAGTTATCCTTTTATAATTTGTTTTCATTTGGATATTTTGAAAATTTCAGTTTCTTAAACTTTATGACTTATTCTAGGTTTGCTGGAACTCACTATTTCTATACTTTAAATTGCTTATGGAGGTTGAAAGAGAATTTGCTATAAAAAGTTTTTCCCACTGAAGAAATCTCTCATGTCAAGTTCTGTTTCGTCTGCATTAGTTACTGAAATTTTAAAGTATAGAAAACTGTGAATTCAGGCAAAGTAAGGAGATTCAAATTTTGAAGAAAAAAAAATTTATTTCAAAATATCCAAATGCAAACAAATTATGGTAGAATTGCTCTTTTAAATTACCAATGGGAGGGACGCAAAAAAAAAAAAAAATTTCTCCATTAAATTTGTATTAATTCTGTGATGAAATAATCCAAATCATTACAGCGCGTCTAATTTTTTTCCGGCATCGTAGCAATGTTGAAAAAAAAAGAAAGAGGCATTTGTAAAAAAGGAATTTAATATTTTTCAGTAATCTTTTGGTAAAAACATAGTTTTTTCCCTTCCTTGTCGAAGTTTGATTGAGCCAAAATCACAGTTGAACTTGCAAACGTTCTTGATTGGAACTATACTTCCTGATTCATGCGCCAGTAACACAAAATGCGTTAAAAATTAAAAATAATAAAGGAATTACTTCTTGAAGAAGGGTGTCCTAAAATTTAAGGATCTAGGGGGCCAATTCTTATCCCTGAAAGTCTGAAACACGAGAGTTCACAGCCAGGAAATGTCTCATGCTGTAAATGAATTGTTTCATGGACTTTTAACAGTGAAAATGCCGTGTTCTTAATTGTAGTGCGGCATTTTTATTAACCCTAATCTGTTTTATTTTGTTGGTTTTAATTAATTTTTTATTTAATTCAAATCTTGCACAAATTTTGGTACGCAATTTACTTGCTTCTGATTAGTGTACAAGCAATCATTCATAGTTATCGCATTTATTTTATGATATGCGGTATTGCTCCTCAAAATTGGCAAGATAATAATTTTCATTACTATTGTAATATGGCAAAACAAAATGCGAAACAGCAGTTAAAGATTGTTATTTAACTCTGATGCAGTTTTCTTCTCGGAATGTTTGTACAAATAAAATGCTGAAATATTCGTATTAGTTCTATCTTGAATAAACTTGGGCGCTGTTGACAATTTGAATAAAAGGTAAAAGCGATTAGATAACCAACAGGATCTTGATTGTGTAAAAGGATTGCATAAGTTATTAGCTTTTTGTGTCTGGCAACAGAACGATTCATTCCAAATTAAATGTTTGCGATCTTGTTTGAGAAAGTATATGCACCAGGAACTTATGTTGAGGTGAGTTACAGTTTAGGTATACTAAGTTATCTTGATTTACAACAGTGTCGTATATGACGCATATAAAAAATAAAGTCTTTAATGGAAATAATTTTATTTCTTAATAACTTAACCCTTTCTAAGACCGTGGTTAGTATACTTACTATAACAATTTTGAAATGTTCATGGTAAACTAGTTTGGCACTAGTTTGTTCTCATAAAGTTAGTAACCTTTTGTCAATTTTGGAAAAGATATACAGGCATCACACTCTGTATGCTTCTACATATTTTTGAAAATTTAATGGAAAATAATTTAGCTATTTTCGTCATAAATAAATTACAAGTTATGCACAATTCCTATTTCAATTTGTTATTTTTACAAATTTTATAAGTAGAAATAAAAATAATTTAGTTTAGATTGCTCCAATAACCGGAATAAGCATAACTGCCATCAAAAACTGGTGTTAAATTTCAAATAAATTTATTTAATTCGATAAACTAACTTTTTTTCTTAAATCAATTTCAATCCCAAGAATATTTCAAGATTCAACATTGAATAAGTAATTTTTAAATCGCCTTAAAGCGTAGCATTTAAAAGTTATGTAAAAATGCATTATTATGTGCTGATGCTAACCTGTATTTTCGTATTGAACGAAAAACTTTTTACCGTGTCATTCATTGTTTCATTCCAAAAGTCTAAAATTTAGACGTCAATGCGATCTAAGCCCATTTTCAAAGGTTAAGCCAGCAAGTTTGGCAAGATTTTAGTGTACGGAAGTGATGTACTACAGCCAAAGTTGAATCTGCAAAAGTAGTTGCTAAAAAAGTAGTTGCTTCAAATAGAATTAGGCGTTTATTTATTTATGTTTGTCTATTTACGTACTAGTATGAAAACACTTTATTTTTTGCTTGAACTTTATGTTAAATAATCCACTTAATTAATGAGCTTATATAAATTAGAATACTTTTTCTTCTCTGAGACTTAAGATAAAACAATGGGTTATTTTGAGAACATTCTCCGTGGCTTGTTCATTAGCTTTCCTTCGATGCTCTCTATTTTGGACAGTTTCCTGCTTGTCGCTAACTCCACTTAATGAAGACAGATGACCAAACTCATTCCAAATGGTGGTTACCCCCCTTCCTCTTTGAATAAACGTATCCACAATAATTACGGGGGTATTAAAGGGGATGGCACGCTCCCTTCTTTATTGAGGTGGCATACTGTTCGCGCATGCTGCAACTATCACTTGAAGTAATGAGTCACGTGACCTTTAAAATATTAATTGCCGTTTTCATTGGACATCGGAAATTAAACCTAAAGCATATATATGAAGGGAGATGCCTGCAGGAAATGTGGATTGATTATTCAAGCTTGCCCTAAGGTGCTTTTATTGCGCTCTCTAATGTACATACATTGGTACTTTTTATCATAATTTAGCAGTTTATTTTAAGTACCGTTAAGTCTTGTTTTGTGTTATTTAAGGATGATTTATTTCCAGTATAATCTCGTAGTATAAAAGCTACCATATTTGTAAATGAGTTTGCGTAGATGGTACAGAGTTTTGTTCAGTCTCACAAATTTCGCTTGATTCGCCATTTGAAACTGTTGTCTTCTAATGAGAAGGAAAATTTATATTTATATTTCCTGTATCAAATGCGTAAGAAGTGTTTTTAATGTTTTGCGGGACTTGATGCAGATCTTGCGGAATAGCTTTTTCGCCAAAAGGGTGTTGATTTCAATTATTTTATTCAAATATAAATAGTTGGCTAAATATTAGAAAATGATTCTACATAAAATTACGCATATAAATAAAAATTAGAAAATTATTCCAAACGATTACAAATTAGAAAAAGTTACAATAAATATAAAACGATTACAATTAAAAACTAGAAAACAATTCCAATAAAAGAAAACGATTACAATTAAAAATTAGAAAACAATTCCAAACTTCACAATAATATTTTTATCATTTTATTTTAGCTTGGTCAAAAATTAGGTTCTTTTTCTTCTTTTTAACGGAAAAAAAAAAAGAAACACTGAACAAATATTTTGGGATAATAAATCTTACTAAACAATTTTTTGATAATTGTGGAAAATTTTAAAGCATAATAGAAAATAGTTCTTGGAAACAAATATCGATGCAGAATTTTACTATACTTTCCGCATTAGGTGGCAACATTCTTAAGAAAAACACAAATAACACTCAGAATTTTTTCAGAAAGCTAATTTTTTCTTACTTAACTTAAGAGCTTACAGAACTTAAAAGGGATTTTTTAAAATTCAACCTGACGGAGGAGTTGTATAGATCAAATAAGAGGTTAATGTCAAGGCAGGATATACAACATTTAGAATTTTGATCGCGTTTTCCCAATACATATATCATCTTTGTACAGTTAAGATCTTACATTCTAATTGCCCGACTTGCATTATTTATGGGATTCTAGAAAATTTTATTCTTTGCAATGAATAAATTTTAAATTCTATTTTTCAATTTTTTATAAGTTTTTAAATAATTAATTAATTCTCTGATACATTGCATCTGATTTATAATTGCATTTTATATCCATCTCATAAATGTTATTTTTATGATAAAATAATATCATTTGACCCTAATTTTTCTCAAAAGATATTTCTCAAAACTATTTTCAATTTAATTTAAAAACCTAGTATTTGAATAAAAATTGATTGTTGGGTAATATAACTGTTTGCTTTCGATATGTTACTTTATTTGTTCCGATTTTTAAGAAACATGTTTTTTTCCTTTTTTTTTTATTATTATTACATTTTTAAAAAGAAAGATTATAAATGTATGAATTACAGATACAAAAAACTGTTAAACGTGTGTTGTTTTAATTTTATTTTTACATTTTTTATTTTATTGGACTTTAAGGTTAGCTCAAACGACTATTCTCGACTAATTTTTCGAATGATAAATCATACAATCAGATGGTGCGGTTATAAATAACTATTCACTTCCAATATATTTTTCATTTAAATATTGTTATTTATTTAATTTTTGATTGAAAAAGTTAGTAGTTTCAATGAGATATAACAGTTCTATTCTCCACCATAATACCAATGTTCCATTTTTATAACGAATAAGTATAAGTATTAACATTTTAAAAGCGCGCATCTTAATGAGTTTCACGAATTCGGTGTTAAACTTAACAGCAAATGGCGTTCTGCAACTCTTAGAATAATTAAAATTTCCGATAAGCGTGTAGTGTCTAATCAACGTAATTAAACGCCAATGCGTAAAAGTGACTTTTCACTTAATTAAATGATGTCATCAAGATATCATTATACCAGACACGGGCTGAAGATTTTCCGCTTTCACGAGATCCACTTTAAAGCCCCTCTGGTAATTTGAAATTAGAAGTGCCATTAGGCAAAGTCCCTCCGTAAAGCTTAATTTCAGGAGTGCTTTATCGAATTAATTCCTCCGGTATTTTGATTGAATGTATATTATTTGCTAAATGTACACAATGCATTGAAAATACATGACATTGAATACTTCAAAATTCTTTGTTTTAGAATTTTTTCAGCTGAAATCTTTTCTTATAAAATAATAAATAATACAAAAGGTTTTGTTAATATTTATTTTCCGGTCAATATCTTCGAAGGAAATTTGATGTAATTATTGTTTACGTCCATATTTTCGTTATTCTGGACCAAATAAAATGATAAGAAGATTACTAAATCCAGAATAAACATTAATGGATGGCCCATTTGAATTG
The DNA here is from genome assembly GCF_982258835.1 of Parasteatoda tepidariorum. Taxonomy (NCBI): domain Eukaryota; kingdom Metazoa; phylum Arthropoda; class Arachnida; order Araneae; family Theridiidae; genus Parasteatoda; species Parasteatoda tepidariorum. The sequence goes on from NC_141761.1 coordinate 101,331,521, forward strand.
AAATCAACCCAAATTTGTTTTACAAGCAGAAAACAACTGTGAAAACTTATCGCTGTTATTTTGACATCAATTCAACTATAATTCATACCTCCCACTTCCTTTGGGGTTCTTTCATATTAATGCTATCTTTAAAGTGAGAATCCAACAACAGACTGGGACACCAGCCTGGGTTGTCTGTATTAGAAATAAGTGTTGAACCATTGGAACTACCTGGTTGAACCATCTTAGGAACCTGGAGGCATCAATATTTCATTTTGAAACACAATCCCGCTTCGACAGTCAATGATATTATGTGTCATTTTTGCAGACATATGTGCAACGATCATTAGTAAGATACCTCTTGGGGGGCGAGGCGAATAATTTCCTGTAATATACATTTTTTGCTGTAATTTTTTAACTACAGTGTTTGCTGTATTCTTAAGCCAGTAATATTAATTTATAATATTTTCAGAACTTTTTTTATATTGAACTACCCTCAAGTAAGTCATTCCATGGCTTTTTATTTGGTTATGGTTTTCTTGCCGGCTATATATCAACCCCCTCCCCCCGTGGTATAATTATTTAAAATGTGGTCTCCTATCTTAACAACTATTGTTTATTCCATTGCTTTGTGTACCACTGTTCCAATCTTTCCTTTTAATTTTTTTCCCACTCAAGTAAAGATAGCAGTCGACAATTTCTCGTTTTAATTGGTGTGTTACTTTTCTTCTAAAACATGCACCTGTTAGTAAATTTACCTTGATAATGATATTAATAGGCAACGTATTTTAAACCATCGTCTATTCATTCTTTGAGAATAGGAAATATGTGCTCATTCCTAGAGTTTAAAAAAAAATGCTATTTTTTGATCGACGTTCAATAACAATTGAAATCAATCAGTATCTGAAATACGTAGAATTCCTGATCATCAAATGCTCTTCCTGTTTTTGTCCTATTAAGGCCCGATTTTCTTTTGACATTTATTGTACAAACGTGACCTTAAAGCCTTGTTAAAGACATTTATGTTTCCACATTTGGTGTGTAAAAAAGCATCATTTAGTAAAAGAACTCTTTAGAAATCAATCAACCAATCGTTCTTGATAATGGAAGTTCACCAAATATCAAAGCCAAGGGCGTGGCGACCAAAGGTCAAAGACATGTCCATTCACGCTTCAGGGTGCTTCAAACGACAGTGGCGGAAGGAACTGTGTAATCTCTTGTCTTCGGTCTTTGCTATTTGAAGCACGAATAGGTTTTGCCGATTTTTTGGTCGAGGCTGGTTTACTTTCAGATTCGCATTGTGATTCTCGAATTGCAAAAAAACAACGCCAGCATAATTTGATTCCATTTAGTACGGAAGAAAAACATCTTCGTTGCGTTTTCACCGATTATTTTTGGAACAAAGTTTCCATACATGCATCAATTACTTGCAACATGATACAAATAAGAAACTTTAAGCTGGATGTATCAGCTTAAAAAAAATTGTGAATGTATCAGGTGTCTGTTCGGAATTAGTCGCTAACCAAAGGAATCTCCTTCAGTAGCTATTTTGAGACTCCGTTGGAGATTCATCATGTTCCTTGTTATGTCTCATTCAGGGTTGCTGAAGACGAAATTTGAATTTAATGTAGATTTTCATGGTTAACGGCAGATTTTTTAGTGTGTATTTCCTTATAATCTAGAACGATTCGCCATAGCATATTATCAGTAATTCCTTGTCCACACGGAACTGTGACCTTGTGGATGCAATTTATGCCATTTCAGAAATTCGCTTCCATGTCAATTAAGTTCGGATTGTAATTGGCATGATTTGCGAGAGTGTGAAGAATTACGAGCTACTGAAAGTTTCACTACGATTTTTATTGAAATTTTATGCTTCCTTTATAACTTTAGCTGTAAAAATGAATTTTCCTTTAAAAGATTCCTTTTAAAAATGAATTTTTCAATTACGCTAGTTAGCTTTGATTTCTGTTAAGATTCTTACTGGAATGGAATGCTTCAATTTTTATCTTTGATTTAATTACAGTACTATCTTTATTGGAATTGGTTGTACGAAATGTGATTATTTATTTCTTCAATTTATTACCGTAAATTTTTATAATAAAAGTTAAAAAAAAAACTTCTTTACCTGATTGTTTTTCCTTCAGCTGTAAGAAAATAAACTTTAATATTTTTCATAACCGTATTTTTCCAATTATTAACTTTTGTGGGCTCAGCATTGATAAACATCAAGGGGAACAACAATCGAAACTTGAAAACAATCGAAACTAAGCAAAACAGTGCTACTATTGGATGAAAATGCTTATTGTTTGTTAGGTTAATCTTTAGTAAAGGCGTAATTAGCTGGACTAAAAATAAATGTTATAACTCTAATGATCAATAAATAAGGTTAGCTAAAAACAACATTGGGGAATTGACGTAGTAAAACAAATTTATCTACACCACCGTGAATTAATCAACAACAGCAGACCAATATGGTAGGCCCCTTTTGACAAGTAAAGTGAAATTCAGAGTTTGCCCGCTAGAAAACATAACTAATATCCACACTATTAAGGTGCCCGGTTTTATCCCACTATCCCCTGTTAACATATGTTGAGTATTTTCTACCCTGTTACATTTTATCAAATTCTTCTTAATATTGAAAAAAAAAATGTTGAATGCTTACAGTAACAATTATTTTTTTAAAAATCCATTTTAATCTTTCCATCGTTTCGATCTTATTATATTCTATGTATTAATATTTTGATTATTAATTTTTATATGATACAAACGTAATTTTTTAGTTAAAAACGTTTAAGTATTACTCTTTTTTATTTTGAGATTACAATTTAACTGAATTAAAACTATTGTAGCTGCTTGTAATTTATGTCGAACGAATTATTTTCACCACCTTAATTACCAAATTTTGTTACATTGAAAAGAATTTCTTAAATACTTCTAACGAACAATTATCTGATAAATGTTGACATTAGATTAATAAATTTGTTCCAAAAGTTTACAAATGCAAAAATAGGGAAAAAATTACTCTATAAGTTGAGCAATTGCTGTTAGTAAACTTTCACCAAACATCCATTAACCTAATTATTAACTGTCAGATTCCGCTACGGCTTAGAGAAATCATTGTAATTAGAAAGAATTATCTGTCAAATGCTACTTGTATTGCCTCAACAATAAACACTCTTAATACGAGACGGTTAAAGCCAATGATTGTTGGAATCATTTTTTCTTTTTCTTAAACTCTTATTAAATAAAAAAATTTCTCAAGTTGCATAATTTCACGTTACGTTTAACTGTCTGTTTAAATTAACAGTTTTATGTTTGAAAGTAGAAAAGCTGTATACTTTTAATTTTTTAACTCTTTGTCTTCTAAGAAATGATTGGCGAAAAAGTAAAATTTTTTTAAGCTGGTGTTACTACTTGTTTTACTACATTTGACAGAGTGTTCAAATTTTTAATAGTGTCGGCTTAGAATTAATTTTACAATTGAGGAGTTAAGTGATTAAGGGTGCAAAATTAAATTTTATTAAATTTCAGTTCAACTTTAAAGTTTATGCATTGAAAATAGTAAATAAATACTTTGCCTTGCCTCTATTCTTTGTCCGCAAGCTTAACATGGGCAAAACCAATACCTACATTTAACATAGTATTCATATTTTGAATAGTTTCAGTGTGAAGGGTTCGCCTTTCAATGAGGTGAACCGGGTCCGAGTCCCACCGAAGGCTGGTCGATTCAAATTCCGCAAACGGGCTCACACCAACCAACCACAGTGCTGACGTAAAAACTCCTCAGTGGTAGAAGGATCGTGGGTTAGAGTCCCCTTATAATCGGGCTAACCGTGGGAGTTTTTCATGGTTTTCCTCTCCATGTAGCGCAAATGCGAGTTAGTTCCATCGAAAAGTCCCCCATGACGGCAAAATTTCTTCCAATACTTGACCCAGGAATTCCCTTGTCTTCTGAATTGGGTTCAAAATGAGAAGGCTGCGGAATTAAATATTAGTATTCATAAACCCAAAATTGTTTCGGCTGTTTAACGATGGTTATAAAATTAAATTTTAGAAAAAATGGATGGGTTGAGTGACGAAAAGTTCTAAATAACATTTTATTGAGTTAAGATAAATAAGCTCTAAAGTTTATACGTTGATAATCGGGAATCAAAATTATGCTGATGAAATCGTTAAATCCGTAATATTCGCCCCTTTCCGTTTTAATTTCTTGACAGTGCTTTCTAAGGGGTCTAAGGGTAAGTCGCCAAAAGCAATTGATACTACTTTCTTCCCCTTCCCGCCGAAAACATTCTAAGATTATCCCTTGGAATCTTTATTTATCAAATTCTGCGCAATTTTAAAGACTTGAAAAATTGAATGAATAGTTAAATAATAGTCTAATTTATAGTTAAATTCGACATCAGATCCCAGAGATGCTTGAATTTTTTTCTTTTTATATCTTGATTTGCAAATTTTAGCTAATGCCTTGTAATGTGTGAAACATTGTGTTTCTTTCATCTTATAAAAAACTAAAAGAATTTTAATTTGGGATAAATTCCATTAACCTCATAAAAATTTAATTAAAATAATAAAGGTATAGCTTTTCGCTTTTATCTAAAACCTTTTGAAGACTTCTTTTTTCATTAAAATAATAAATACATACATTTCATTAAAAAAAATATCAAAATTGGAGCCGAATTTTAAGGGTCTTGTATTGCCACTAAGGGAAAAAGAATTTTTTATTTTTATTTTTTTTATGAATTCGGAATGATATAAATGTTTTTCCTCATTAAAGCAGTCAAATGTGATGTATAAAAAGTTTTTAAAATAAATACCTTGTCCCAACCATGTTTATTCATTAATGCTTTTCCCCCTGAGTTTAATTTAACCGAGACAACTTTTTTGAGTGAAAGTCATGTTAAAAGCATCATTAAAACGAACGTAGAATTCCGTAACTTTTTTTTCCCAAGACCAGAAATTTCGAATTTGCAGTTTTGTAAAGAATGCGAAGTAATTCTTTTACATGGAACTATTTGGCGCATTTGTTAACAACACGCCTTGTGGCATTTTGAAAGTAATTTGGGCTCCTGCTGTTCGTTTAAAAAAAAATCATGTTTTAGAAAAAAGATTCGAATTGATTGGCCTTTATTTTTTAGTCTTTTAAATTCATTCTAAATAGCTTGGCTGTTTTTTTCCCCCCTCAGTTGATTAAATCTTTCGTTTTTCTAGTTTTTATCTATTTTTTTTTTTTTTACTTCTTCTCCATAATATTCTATTCTTTTATGTTTTGAATATATTTTATTCTTACTTAACTTTTCATGGAAGTTCTTTATCAGTAGGTTGTTATAAATGTTCTTTTTACTTTATTGATCTTTCAGTGTAATTTTTCATGGTTTTCTTTTTCTTCACTTTGCGTCCGTTTTATTTTTTACTTTATTTTAGTGGATACATTGATTTCTCTCAAGTCTTTTATTTATCTTGGTATAAAACGTTTTAAAGAAAGATTTGAATATACTTTGCAATATTTTTTGAAGATTCTTTTTCTGTTTGAATTTGCTAAACGTTTAAGGTTCAGCCTCGAAACTTTAAGGATAGTCGGTAGGGCATATACCAATAATGCTATTAACTAACCTTTTTCGATGCACCTTTTCCTAGCAACTAAACAAGATATTACTTCAGTTTTTTCTTCGTAGAATGTTTACATATACATGTTTACACTGTAATAACTGATAATAAATATTTTTGGTAGATTTTTTTTTTGTTGAAAATAATGAACTGAGAATTTTTAAGTTTTTAAAAAGTTTAATCATTTTTGGACAAAAAATTTTCATTACTCAAAAAGTATACCTGTTAACGCTAAAATATTATCACAGCATACAACTGATATAAACTCAAATATCATCAAAAATTTAGAAATTGATATTATAAGCAGTTTTTTAGAAAAAGTACATCGAAGAAGGTCAGTTATAGCATTATATATATATGCCCTATTCTCTTCTGAGTTCATACAATGTATAATCTAATATTGTGCTTATGTTAGTAATATCAATTATGATATTTTCCAAAACTGGCATTATTTACAAATAATAACATTGTCAAATATATAACAGTAATAAATTAACATATTTAAAATGTATGGCAATGTTAATTACTATGTTTAATATTATATACTAAGCACACCGGACAAAAAATTAGTCACCCTTAGAGAAATCATGAAAAAGATCATTTAATAACGTGTAACACCGCCTCTGGATTTGATAACCGCCTGGATTCGGTTAGGAAGTGAGCTCACAAGGTTTTGCAAATACGTCGAATCCAGTTTAAGCCCCTCGTTGAGGATTTGATGGCGCATATTCACCAAATTGTGAGAATGCTGATTTTGGCGTTTTACCCGTTCCAATATGTCCCACAAATTTTCAATGAGGTTCAAGTCAGGTGATTTCGCAGGCCAGCCGAGATGTAATGGGGTGTCTGAGTGTTCATAAAACCAGTCACATATACTTCCAGCCCCATGAACTTTGCTGTTGTCACCACTGCGTCATCTAACGAAACCTAAGGATTCATCGGTGCTTGCGCGCTAGGGTGACTAATTTTCTGTCCGGTGAGCTTATTAGAAATATACCATTTCTCTGAATGCAGATTTCGATTCATTTTTATTTCTTTCTTAAAATTTGTTTGTTTATCAATCTGCTGCTACTTTGCTCATTTAAACTTATTTTGCAATTTATTTCATATATTATAACTTGGAAAAGCTAAGTCTATCATGTTAAGGTTAAATCAAGTTCTCTGATTTGGACAAGCTTTAGAAATTAATGCCGAGTTTTGAATCAACTATTTAAATCGCCACTTTGACACTAATGTGAGTTATTGATCTACTGATTCGATTTTGGATTCTACTGATCATTTCGTGAAATTTATATAACTTTTATGATTCATTTTGCTGAAAATATTGTATCATCAGTATCTCCTAATTGCCGATTGGATTGCAATTTTATCACGGGTTCAATTTCTGGTTTGGATAGGCTAATGTGATTTAAATCTTGTATTTCAGTCCTTTGCACTCGTTAATTTTGTTTCCTATTCAAAAAAATTCGAATTTTAAATTTAAGTTTTTGAGTATTTTTTTCCAACTACATTTTGATATATATTTCATTATATTTTATTACACTTTTATTTAAATTTTCATCTTTATTTTTAATATTCCTTTTATTTGCGAGATGGAGGTTTGCGTTACTTGTTTAAATATTATTTCAATTAGTAGCCAAAAATGTAAATTTATACTCATTCGTTTCAAACAATCTTGCATAATGGGGTCAAAAAAGGAAAGATTTTTTTTCCTCAAGCGACGCGAGCGGTTATGTTTACAATAGAGAATGCAAGTGTCAACAAACACTAGATTTGCAACAACCTTAAGAGCGGGCGTATTATTTATTGCTTATGAGGGGGGGGGGGGACGAAGGTATTCTATTATTTCACTTTCTCCTTTTAATGTTTATTAACTTTCGAGAATGTGGGTCAATTACTGTCCCTCTCACACTTGCTATCTTATGAAGTTTAATTATTTCCTGAAAGTATTGTGAGAGCTACTAGGTTAAGGTTCGTTAACCTTCATTTGCTGTCTGTAGCATGTTTATAATTTTTTTTTTTTACTTGAAGTTGGTTTATTAACCCTCTCAGTACCAGTGGTACAAATAGGAAAATATAGGATGATATTTATAATATCACGATTACTTACGAACTAATTTGGATTATATAACATTTGAATAATTTTGATAAGATTTATATTGATCAAGTTAAATTTGTTTGAAAACTTGTTTGAATTTTTAGTATTTCATTCGACTAAAATTTACTTATTTATTTTAATTATTATCATGTATTGAATTAATAATAATTAATTAAAAAGACACTTTAATATACACTTTCGTTTTTTAAATTAATCTGGGTTGTTAGAACACATTCTCTTAATTTAACATTCTATAATAATTAAAAACTATTGATGATTTTATTGTATAACCACCGTTAAACAGCCAACCCAATTTTAAATTTACGACTATCAATGTTCAACTCCATAGGCTCGTAATTTTGAATTTAACCAAGAAGACAAGGGAACTTCTGAATCAAGCATTGGGACAAACTAGTCTTTGTGGAGGATTTTTTGATGAAACTATAGCATTTGCGTTACATGGAGAGGAAGACCACGAAATCTTCTCACGATTAGCCCGACGGATAGGAAATTCTAACCTATAATCCATCTAACAAGGAGTATATATTTATGTCAGGTCATACTAGGAGCAAAATTCTTATCGACCTTCTAAAGGTCTGGTTTCTTAGGTCAAGCGCCTTATCTGGGCGTCAGCGGAAAGTTGACGTAGAGCTGACACCAAAAAAATACTTTTTCATTAGCTCAGCGTGAGCAGTCGGTCCAACGCAGATATTATCTCTCATTGCGCATGCGTTAATAACGTAAACAAATATTTATTTTGAATTTGTATTGATTTTGTTTTTGTCGACCAGTGTTTTAGAGAACAAATGATGACTTTGTCCAAGAAAAAACACATTATAGCTGAGTTAAATGAGGAGTGCTATGTTTAATGAAGAAGCTATGTTTAATGTCAAAATCAAAATCTTGGCTGATTTAAATGTGCTGTTGGATGTTGTCCGCCATTGCTTCTGTGGTCAACGTCACGTTGTAATCCAACTGCAGTTGAGTTGGACGGCAATTGTAGATCAAGATGAGCGTTCGATGACGTTTACTATCAAACTCACAAATGACCAATCAGAGGTTAGCGCTGATTTCCAGCTGACGGCGCCCTGTCCTAAGAAACCAGGCCTTAACGCTGGCATTCAAACTCAGGTCACCTCATTGGGAGGCGGGTGCTCTATCCTCAGAGCCACCGTGACTCTATTGTATGTTTCGATAATTTTGCAAATATTGTTGAGCATTTAAATTCATTCTACCAAATCTTGATTTGAAATAAAATGTTTTCTTACGAGCCGAAAGATGCAACATCAAAAAAATACTAGAACTAAACAAGAGAAAGAAGAAAAAAAAAACAGAAAATCTTATTTTATTTCTTCATTAATATATTCATTACATTTTAAAAACTGAGAAATACTAATTTGAAATTACTTTATTAAGTTTTAATATTCAATTTATTGAATCTCAAGTACAAATAAAATTTATTTTCCCTGTGCTAAAAACTCCTTCTTCTATAATCTTCTATGATATAATATTCTATAATAATCATATCTGCCTGCAATATCCATTCTGCAATACCAAAAAAATAAATGCCCGAAAACGTTATTTGATATTTGAAATAAATGAAACTAACCAAACTAATCTTCTTAATTGAATATTAATATCATTCTACCAAATCTCAGGCTAGAATAAAAATTCTTTCCTCATGGGAAAGGGGGGGGGAAATCTCTTGTTAAGATGATAGGAATAACAATTTCTATTTCAATACAGCTGATTCTGATTCCTTTATTATTTCTGCAATACTATTTATTCATGACATTCTAAAAATTGATAAAAATATGCAAACTGTTAATCCACTTTGTCGAGCATTTATATTCGCATTTGTTATTACCGAATTTCAATCTTGATTAAAAATTCCTTCCTCAGGGAAAAAGGGGGAAGAATATGTAATATACTGGGAATATTCATATCGGTTTGCAGTGTTCATATACAATCATAAATCAAATTAAATTTGAAGTAAATTAAAAAAAAAAAAAACATGAATTCCAGAAATCCTTAATTTATTTCTACATTGATATTTTCATGGCATTCAAAAACAAATAAATATTTAATACACTTCGTTGAGAATTTACATTCATATTCATCCTACCGAATCTCAATCTCGAATAAAAATTCTTTCCCCAAAACGAGAGAAACGAAAACAAAAAAAAACGTTCTTTAGAATAAAAAAAAAAAATGCTCAAGTGATTCTACGGAATTTTCCAGCCGCATGCATCGCATCTCCACTACAAAGCGGGCTCGTTGTCTCAATGAGTTTTTGAAAAAAAAAGAATGAAAAATTCGAACACTGACTATACGAGTAAAGCAATGAGTAAGTGCTGAAAGAATCAAATAAGTGTCCATGACGCAATATTCCAAATCTCCAGAGATTTTGAAGCGATTCTCGCTCTGTTTTCACTTCTTTGGCGTATTATCGACAAGCGGGCAGGCGGAAAATTTGGAATGTTTAAGCCCAGTTATACCTGGAAGGTATTGGTATTTCGGTATCTGCTAGGGCAGGTGTCCTTCAGATCTAATCGTATTTGTCCTCAAGTCACGTCGAAGAAAACTGCTATCTAAAAAGGTTTGCTAACTTCATGTTTATTTAATATGTGATTTGACTTACTTCCGAAAAAGTCAACCTTTGCGAATGTCATTTTTTCTAATCCTTTACATTAATTACTCCTATATCAGTTACATTTTTATATAACCACTTATGCTCGTTTAAAATAATTATGTCAATCATTGCTGCGCAACAGCGTGTGTTGTTTATTTTTATTTGTAACTTTTATTTTGAGTTATTAGATTTATATTTATTGATTTTTTTTTTAAATCAGCGAATCTAATGATTAATATCGTCTGAGATATAATTACTTCTACTAATTTTCCAGGAAATGCAAGATTTAAAAGTAGCATTCGATGAAATTTGTAAAAGTATGTTTAATGTTAATAATTAATCAGTATTTGCTTCTGCGTATGTATTAGGTTTCCTTTGGAATTTTTTAGGATATTTATATAACCGATGGCTGTCGGAAAATAGTTAAATATATTAAGCATGAACATATGAGATGTTTTAATGTAGGTAAATTTGCCCTATTTCTTTTTCCTTTGACAAGAAATTAAGTATAACACAATTTTTATCATATTCTAAGACAATGTACAGCTTTTTATCGTTTGCTTATATTATTTTGCTGACAGTCACAAATATTATTTTATTATCGTTTGCAAATATTATTTTACCATTGTTCGTAAAATTATATTTTGCTTGTTGTTCACAAGTTGTTCTTTTTCTACTCTTTTTCATTTTGTATTGCATAGAGTGTAAAATTTAATGGCATAGACAATTTGTTTGTTTATTCTTCTGAAACTAAAATAAGAATTTAATCACAATGTACTTAATACTTTTGAGCTTTAATTTAGACTTGGGTAATTTTTTGCCGAACTGGCGATTTTGGTTCGAGGTCGTCATTAATTTGACATTTTCTTTAGAAAAATTGTCGAATTGTATGGTTATTTATTATTGAAAGAGAAAATATAAATATATTATAAGGTCAAATATCTTCAAATATTTTTTAAAATTTATAAATAAATTAAAACATGACTCTGGTTCTTAACTAAAAATCGTAAAAAAATCATTCAAAATGTACATAAGAATAATTAACATGATTTTATTATAATTAGCGTATCATAATTTTGAAAACTTAATCTTAAACGAGTTGTTTTCGTAATTGTTTATTTTCCCATAAAGTGAAAATACGAACTTCTCTAATCCATGTTTTATGGATCGCTGCCCGTATTATATATAGCAGTAGTAATGATTGTAATGTAGACCAAGGTAAAAGGTGTTGTTGAAATTGAGATGTGAAGGATTTCATCAGAGGGTAGCATCAATAAATATTTCAACATCTATTGTCTCCGACTATTTAGCAGGTGATATAAAAATTCGTGAAGTTATCTTGCAGTAATGATTGTAGTTGTTGCTAATTTATATACTTAAATCGATCACGTATTTTTCAAAGTTTCGCTTATTGAAAAGCAGGTGTTTTGTTATGCTACATTGCGTCAATTATTGGTGAGCATATTTCTATGTATCCGATTTTTTTATCTACCGTAATTGTAACTGTTAATATGTCAATTAAAAGTAAATGTTATTATCTCTTTAAAAAAAACTTGTATTTACATTTGGTTCATATTTATAATCCATTGGAAATAATAATCATATAGTGCATAGTGCTGATAGTCATATAGTGCATAATTGGCTCTTTGTTAAAACTAGTTACTTAAAAACGTTCGTTTTGATAGTTAATGATCTTAGTATGAGAAATATTAATGTAAAACCTAGGTGTTTCATTCGCTTTAAATTTAAATAATTACACAAAAATAAAATATTCATAATAAAATCTCTACTGTTGTATACTCTAAAGGAAAAATTTCTACTTTAGTAGAAAGTAATAACTAGCGAGTATAAATATATATTTACTTATTATACAACTGCTCTTCACAACAGTAAAACGACATAATTTAAATAATAAAACGATCAAATTAAAATTCCTTTTTAGGCTTAACTTCTCACTCGATTTTTTTTTTTATGCAAGGTTTCATTTAAGAAAAAAAGGCATGCATTAAAATTTGTTTAAGTAATCGGCCAAGATGAAGTCTTGGATTCAGGATTTAAATTTCAACACATTCACAATTTCGAGCATATGAGACTCCTGATTGGAAAGTCAAATTTGACACATAATACATACCTGAGGATTATTTGAATTATCTTGCTCAAGTTCATTGCTAGAATGATATAGTTTTGAATTCCAGAACTCACCGAGTGCCTAAACTTAACAGATCGATAATCTTATGATGGGGAAAGGAGAGAATTATAAGAATTATTCTTATTATTCAAATCTTAACCGACGACGAATCTTAGAAGGAAAATATATAAAGCCTTATCTATATTTGCCGGTTAAGATTCGTTACCCTACTAATCAAGGAGGCTAAACAATTCTTCCAATTCGAATTATAAAACTATTAAATTTGCGCATTTTTTTCTAGGCCTATTTCTTGTTCTATATAATACTTTTTTGTGCTAATTAAAAAAGCACTAAAATTTTTTTCTGTCTAGTTGTAGAGGGAAATATTAACTATTGAAATTTAAGAGCCAGTTTTTTTAAGAATCAGTCATTAAGACAGCAGCTCGAGGGATGACTCGAGGTTCTATTTCTGTGTTCAATTACTCAGATATGGGCCTCAAACTTTAGGGCCATATTGTTAAAAAGTTAAATTACTAACTTTAGGTCTGTGAATCGATTTTATTTCTGCTATACTTAAGTCTTCTTTTCGAGCAAATTTAATACTTGTCCAGTTTTGGCGAAGGCAATTAGTAACCTTAACTGTTGAACAAAGTTTCAATTTCTTGCTATTTTAAGGTCACGCCAAATATGCACTACACGTGTTTAGTTTTTTAGGTTCGAGTCATTAGTATCAACTAGCAGAAATTTTATATCTTTGTGGTTTACTGTCAGTACTAGTAGATTTTGACGGTAAATTACCTTTTTTGGAAGATTTTTGAGTGACCTTTGATCTTCGATGCAAAAGTGAAAACATTTGTCTTAATAGTTAGTGTAAACATAGTAGAACATAAATAATAGTCAGAGCCGTGATTCACGCGTTTCACAATGAGTATTGCCACTTGTAAATCAATGTGTTTTTCACAAAATTCCGGAGGGTTTTCAGTTTTGTCCTCCCCCCGTCCAAAAAAAATAATAATAATAATAAAAACCGAGAAATTAAAAAAAAAAAATGCGTATAGTTTTACATAAAAAACATATTCTGTATCCAAACCAGCCTGATTTGTTCGATTTTTTTTTTAAAAAACTGGCTCTTAGCCCTTTGAAGCAGGATTTTTATTTAACATATTTTAATAATTTTTTTCATTATTTTGTATTAATTTAGGTCAGAACAAGTAAAAAAAGTACTATATTTAGCATTTTAACAATTTGTGGTGAAACACCGGTGTCTTTTTCTGCATTAAAAGTAAAATCTAACATAACAAAGGTAACTCATTCGTGAATTTAAGCATCCAAGGTGTCTCTGATTAAGTTCTGACACCTACACGAGGATAATTCGAAATATCATAATCATTACTAGAACTTTTTTGAGTGACCACAATATTCATAATTTAAATTTGAACACGTTCGTAAATTGAAGTAACTGAAGTGTCTTTGATCCCTGAATCAATTTAGCCATCTCATTCTGAATACCGTTATCAAGATCATTGCTATAATAATATAGTTTCGAATTCCAGAACTCATGCTTTGACCAAATTCCAGAAATAGCGAAACTGATGACAGAGAAAACAAAGAATAATAAGAATTGTTTTTTTTTTTTTTTTTTTAATAATTACCGGCAAAGATAACATATCGGTGCCCGTCAAGGAAGTTGGTAAAATTCTTCTTCCAATTTGATGGGTGCAGTGCTCGCTGTCATACCTTCTATTTTGACCGACTTCCTTAAAAACAAAGGGGAAAGTTTCTTTTTCTATTCCATCACTTTCGATTGATGGAAAGTGGCTTGCCCTATTTGCAAACTCGTGACCCACGGATGAATAAACAGCTGTTGTTGAGAAATCCGAGACTCAAATATCAAAATTTAATATTGGTGTGGCTGTTTTTCATTGCCCTTAGGGTGTAAAAATAGCTTTGATTGGAACGTTTGAAAAAGAAAAACTTTCTTCGGTCACTGTTAACTATGTTATTTTATGTGTTTTCGTATGAGAATTTTGTAGTTGCGCTTTAATATTTTGGTAAATGGTGCTACCAGAGAAGGTTTGTGTCATTTTAAAATTTCACTCCTTTTTTTTTTTTTTTAGCAGTAAATTTCTTTCGGAAAAGTCGTGGATTAATCTTGCTTGAAATAATTCTATAAGTTGGAAGAATTCTATATGTAAGAAATTTGAATTGTTTTATGTTTTTGTATACTTCATGCTAATTTAGTCACTTAATTCGCCATTTTGTTGGTATATCAAATTTCGAACAATAATGAAAACTTAATTCGTGAAACTTAAATTTATAAGTATTGATAAATGGTTTTACTACAGCATTGCCATTTCATTATTAATAATTTCTTTAGATTTTTTTTAATAATAAATTGAAATCGAAAAGAAATGTTTATATGGTTAGCATTTTCTATTGAAAGTTTTTAAGGGGGAAAAAACTTTATTTCGACAAAAAAATTTTATATATGTAATATTTTCGTTTAAAAAATCTACTCTTGATTTAAAAGAGGAACACTTTTTTTTAGAAATGCGTTTAGTGTCCTTTGAAGAATTAATTATTTATTGCCACAAATTGTTAAGCAATATTTCCTTAAAAGCAAAAAAATCTGTTTTTGTTTATAACTTAGTTTCAATATAACTCATAATATACACAGAGTTGTGCTTCTTTTTTTTCATAGCAGCAGTTATAATAATTTTGTGGAAAAAAAAACTTATTTAAAATCTTTTTATTTTGAGAATAGAAGTTTAATATTTCTTTATGAAAAATAATGCTGAGCCTCACATGCGAAAAGAATAATATTTTAAAAGTATACAGGCAACGAAATATATTACCCATATAATTTTAAATTACAAG
This sequence comes from Parasteatoda tepidariorum, assembly GCF_982258835.1. NCBI lineage: Eukaryota > Metazoa > Arthropoda > Arachnida > Araneae > Theridiidae > Parasteatoda > Parasteatoda tepidariorum. Next base: position 101,346,845 of record NC_141761.1, read on the forward strand.
CTTTGTTTATCGTCTTCTCTTTCGTAGAGAAAACAATAATAAATAAAAAAGAAATACATTAAAAGTTCCGCATTACTTGCTGCGAGTAGAAAAACATTTTTGAGGTAAACAATAGGAAACGATTTGTTTCGAAACAAAGATTACCTTAAAATAATAAATAAATAAAAGGTTCGAGCATCCGTTTTGTAATGAAACCAATTATTTCTTCTAAGGATCGAAATATGAATAAAATATTTCATTTCCTCAACTTGCATTTTTAAAATAATGATATTCTCTAATTCATTTTTGAATGCTTTCTTTTTGTGCTTCTTATCGATTCATACAAAAACGAAAAGGTTCTTGATTTGATTTGGGAACTAGTGAAGAAAAAAAATTAAATATTTAATTTAATTAATTAATTTTTTTTAACTTAAAAAATAGAAGTAATATTGTGAAAGACCGATATTAATGAATGTCGACATTTACATAGCTACTTTGGTTAAAATCCAAAATATATGTTAAGTTTTATTATTTCTCAATTACGCCTCGATATTTTACAAAGACGAGAATATTCTTGATTTTGGAACTGTGAAAAGAAACGATTAATACGCATTATTTATTTTAGTTTTCTTTCTATTTTAAGTTAAAATAACATAATCGATATTGCGAATCGCCGATATTAGTAAATGTAGACATTTACATAGCTGTTTTATCTGTCCGAAATGTATGTTAAGTTTTATTTCTTAATTACGCCTAGATATTTTACAAGAGGGAGGAGGCTCTGGATTTGATTTTTTAACCATTAAAAGATGAATAATGTACATGATTGGTTATAATTTTCTTTTCTTAAAAATAACAATAATAATAATAGGATTGGTACTGGGAAAAAGCCGACATTATTGAACTTTGGCATTAGCATAACTGTTTTAATGAATGTTCGAAATATTTGTTATTCATTATTTTTCAATTACACCGACTAATATCGACCTTCATCATGAATGTGGTCGGTGGTGTAATCGAGAACATTTATACACCGAAAATGGATGTTTTTATAATTTTTAGTTTAAGTTTTAAAATATTATTCTTGAATAAAAGAAAGCATCAAGATCATGAACTTTAGTCCTTTAGTTTTAGAAACTTAATACTTTTTAGTTCACAATTTTTTCTACAGCGATACTGTATATAAGTTGTTCAGTATTTAAAAAGCTAAATTTTAGCAGAGTTTTTTTTTTTTAATGGAAAATATTAATGTGGTTCTTTTTCATACTTAAACGTTTGGGGATAAAAGAAGCTTTAAATAATGCCTTAAGTAGAAAAAACCCACAAATTTAATATGTCGTCAAGGATATTTGTCATGACCTTAATCATAATATGTTTTAAGATCTAAAACTGTTCCGTTTATTCAAAGATATTAAGTATATCGTTTTTTTTTTTAATAATATTTTTTAACCACCCTTCTCTTGAGAATTGAGAAATAGCGCGCTGTTTACAAGTAATGGTTGTATGAAGTTCTGCATCAGATGCTATCTGGCATTGCCTTTTGTTACTTGTTATGGGCTGCTTATGTAGAATAAGAGCTTTTTTTTCAGTAAAAAAGAAGCCCTTCTCGGTAACGAGTTTTTCACTCCTTTTATGTCATTACTATTTACCTGCGTGTGTGCTTAGGATATTTGTCATGGCGTTATTCACATGCTTTGTTCTTTTTTACAGGTTTCCCGTTTCCGTGGTTGAACAGGAAGCATAATGCGCCTAAAAAGTACGCAGTTAATCCCAATCATGTTGACACAGAGGATGCCAGTTCCAGTCTAATGCGTTCTGCGGTTTCACAACTGTCTCTCAGTGATTATTCACCACAGTGGCCCAAGAATCTCAAAACTTTTCGCAAAACCCCACCTGTGCCCCCCGCCCATTTGCACCCACAGATCCACTACTACGAAGAGATCCCATACAAAGACGTCTTTCCAAGTTGCGAGTCGCTGAATAACAACAACTATCTCAATAACAACAATGTTATTCCTAGCGATTCCAACAGTGTGATGTACCGTAGTGTGTCCACTTCGGCTCTTTTTGACGATCCTAAGGAGATCTTCAGAAGTGTGGAGATTGATGTAACGACCAACTATAACAATAACAATGAGAACGGGACTACTTTCGTGGCGGCGCCCCCCTTAGAGTGCTATCTAAAAGGAACTTCGAGCTGCGAGGATCTCATCGATCCGTGCGAGGGCGCACCAGAGGGCGATAGCTGCGGCCAGAAAACCGCAGTTTCGCAGGAGCTAGGGACCGTGCTGGAGGAAGAGGTTTTTCTTGAGAGGGGAGTGTCGGTAGATTTTGACCGGCACCCTTCCAATGCCAATGGTGACACTGAAAGTTTGGCCAGCTCTATACAACATAGATCGGATGAGTCCGGTTATGAGAGCGATGGCACAAAAAACGGCAATGACGAAAATGCCATTGCCATTCAGGACGATTCTTCGCCGAAGGAATTGGTGAATCACATTAAATCCCCCGATTCCAATGTTCAAAAATTTACTGCCCTTTTCCAAAGACTGACGAGCAGTTCAAATTTTGCGGACTCGAATAAGAAAGATGAACCAAACAGTTTTGGTAGTAAATCAAATTCTAAATCGTACGAAGCGCGAAGTCTTAGATTGCGCACACCAGCCATGCTTTCTAATTTCGTCCAAAGACATGCCGGCAAAGAACACATTTCGTCGTCCTCCTCCACGGCGGCGCCGACGTCAAAAACGACGAAAGTGTCATCTTCAGCTAAGTCCTCCCCTACAGAGGAGTCTAAAAAAGAAGTTCGAAACGGAGCTTCTAAGTTAGGTCAGTTCAAAGCATGGACACTGGACAGAAAACTGTTACGAAGTAGGTGGAAGAAATCACTTCCAGAAGACAAATTAGACATTTCCATGCCCTCGCGTAGAAGTAGCATTTTTCAATCATCATTATTTCCAAATTCCACCGAAGATTCACCAATTACGCCTCATCTTGAAACAAAATCATTGCCATCCTTGTCATCTGTTAGTAGTTGTAGTAGTACAGAACTCTTGTGTGAATCGCCCATAAACAGTGACTGTTCCGTGTCTAGTTGTGGTGGTTTGAACTATCAACTCAGGTTAAAAAAAGCAGCGTACAAAAGTGCGTCTTCTTCCAACAATGCTAGAAGACGTTTGTGGTTACAGTCACAACTGTCAACTTCTGACAGTGAAGACGTTCTTTCTCCAGAACCTGTAAGTGCAAATAAAAGTTTTGTTACATCGCCGACGAATGGCAGTAAGGAACCGTATCGTAGGCTACCTTCCCAATTGGACTTACATGAACTAGTATCAGTTGATCTCAAAAAAGATGAACATGGTGAACTAGGTATTTATATTACTGGATGTACTGATTCTGAAAAGAATGTGATGGGTTATATTATTATGGACTTAGAGAAAGGTGGACCAGCCGAAAAGTACGTAATTATTATTTTATTGAATAATTTTAGTTAATAATGAGTTAATTTTCATAGAATTTAATTTTATTTGATGAGAAGACATTTTGAAAAATTTTAGTTAATAGTTTGAATGGAATTATTTGAAAAACTCAGTGAATGAGGAAGTTTAATTGTTAAATAAAATAGTTCATATTTCATTTATTTTCATAGAGTTTTATTATGTTTGAAGACCTCAGAAAAAAAGGTATAATTTTTAAAAAATATTCCTTTATATCTTATTAATTTATAGAATTTTATTAATCTCAATGATAAAAGATGTTAAGGGTTATTTAAAAATCAGCTTCAAAATATATTGAATCGTCAAAGGGCTGCTTGATAAATATCTGTCAAATAAAAACTAGTTTAATAAAAGACTTGAGGAGAGTAAATTAGTGTTCTGTAGTTATTATCAACTATAAAAAAATTTTAAACTAAGAAATTTGTTTTCAAAATGTATTTGTTCAATTATTATTCTCTCAACTAAGCACTTCAACTACTATTCTTTTTGAAATTATATACTACTAGCTTTGTGCTAAAATATTTTGAGTATTTGTGGGAAAACAAGTCGCTTTTTATTTAAGTCATTAACGAAATAGAGGCATATGATAATACAGGCTTTAAAAAGGGTACCATTTAGTTAAATTCCTAAAATAAAAATCTAATATTAATTTAATGACACAAAAAAAGATTACGCTGCGAAAAATTATTTTATCGAACGTCATAAGCGTTTGTGAATATGTATTTCACCCATACACGCGTTTTTTCGTTTCAGCTTAAATAGCGATTTGCATACTACTTTATTGTACAAAATAAATAACTAAGAAGAGAAATTTTTTTTTATTAAATTACTTATTTTTTTAATTTTAAAACATTGTCTTTTGCTCCTAAATTTGATTTAATATTTTTAAAGTTTCTAGAACAATTTAATAAAAGAAAATAATTTTTTTTGTTTAAATTTTTTTGTCAAAATTTTTGAAATTTTTTTATTTTAAATAATTCACGCACAGAAATTTTATTAATCTATAGCGGTAAATAAAAAATATAAGAGTAATGCATAAAAATTCTTTGAATAATTAAATAGATTTTCTAGCATAGGTGCGTGGGTGAAATGGCAAGATAAGGATATGAATTAAACGTGCCTTGCTTTTAAATTATTTAAATTTATATTCATCTTTATCGAAGCACATATTTCTTAAAGTATGGTTCATTATTTAAACTTATTTTACACGCCCGTTTAAAATAAAGGAGTAATTATTACAGTAATTTCATACTTCCGTTTCTTTTGTGTCATATTGGCGTTTAAAAGCAATATGGAGGGAGTTGTTGTTGCAGTTATTTTTTTAAAAACATAAGCAATATGCCTTATTGAAATGGTTTATAAATGTAATGAAATAGAAGTGAATGTGCGTTGCATATTAAATTAAATTTCAAGGTAATTTCTTAATGTCGAGAAACTTGTTTAGGATGCTGCCCACAAATGGTATCACTCTCTTTTTCTTTATTTTTGACCCTTCCTCTCCCTTTGTCGCCAAATGTCACACTACACCCGTGTCACTTGTCACGCGCTATATTATATAAACATATATTTGCAGTTCAGAGATTAAGAGCTACGTTATAGATCTTTTATCAAATTTTATTTTTAGTTATTTGTTTAATGACTTTTGTAAGCACAACAATAATAAAAATTATTATTTGTGTATTTCTTATCTTTTTAAGAGAAACTGTTGATAGAAAAGGTAAAAAAAATAAATATAATATAAAAAATATTTAATTTGGTGCATTTAAATGTTTTAATTATAACAAAAATATGTGTTGTCACACTTCTTACTCCTCCTCCTTTCCCTTGTCACAACTTCACCCCCCCCCCTCGAAGCGTGGCATTATTTGTGAACAATCTCTTACTATTTAATTCAAATTAATTTATGCTAAGAATTTTAATCTATATATTTGTTTCTCTTATATGGCACTTAAAATGCAGGTATATCTCAATCTAAATTGGCAACACTATAGTCATCTATAACCTTTTTGTTAGGTTGTCTTAAGTAATAATTCAGTGTTGAATAACTAGTTATACGTTAAGTATTTGTTTAAATTCATTGTGTTAGATTGTTTTAAGTAATAATTTAAATAGTGTTAAATAGATGGTTGTACGTTAGGTATTTCTTTAGATCATTTTGTATTTTTATGTAAACAATGACTTAGTTGCGATGTAATTATTGAGATTCATTTTTGATCTTTTCTAATCTGGCTGTAGAAATTTTAAACATAAACTGTGCTACGGTGTCAATATCAGTTATTGGTTGATGAGGGAGTTTGCTTTTTTCGAGCAATAGCATACATATTATACGATACTCAAGTTATGGCGCGAGAGGTGCGTGAGGAAGTAGTACAGCACATAATGGAGGATTGGGATGAATTTTCTATCTTATCTCACGGCAGAGATGGAAATAATTTTAATTTTTTTGCTGCCCACTGTGATGTTAAATCGACCCAAACTCTTACTGATGGTGTTTTGTGTGATTTAATGACTGCTGGACAGATTTTAAATTTCATCATCATCAGCATTGGCACGACAGCCCTTTGTGGGCCTGGGCCTTCCTCAGAAGCTTTTCCCATTCTGCCCTTCTCCCAGCAATTGTTTTCCAGTTCTTTACTTTTAGGATGGCAAAATCCTCATCTACACAGTCCTTCCATCTCTTTTTGGGCCTTCCTCTTGGCCTTTTATTGGAGGGGGTTGCATTAGAGACTTTCAATGCTGTTCGTTCTGGGCTCATTCTCACTACATGCCCGGCCCATCTCATTCTACTTAATTTAATAGATTTAATGATATCATCGCCATCAAAGATCCTATATATTTCAAAATTATATCTTTTCCTCCAGTTGTCTTTATCGAGTATAGGGCCAAAGATGGTTCGTAGGACCTTCCTTAGATTTTAAATTTACTAAAATTCAATACACAGAGAACTTTAACAATGTCGCTGATATCTGTTGAAAATAATTAAACTTGAAATCGAAGCAGACAATTAGTAATACTAAGTTATTAATTTAATGTGTATACAATTGAAACTCATAATTTCACTTAAGAAACTTATAATTTAGAACTTTTAAATTAACTTACATACTTAAAAGTTTATTGCATATTGAATTTATTTTCAAGGTAACTTTTCAACGACGAGAAATTTGCTTAGTATTTAATTAACATTAATTTTTCAACTGAGCAAAATCTTAGGAATTTTAATTATTTTCCTATTAAGTATGCTGGTACATTGTTCCGCGAAAAGAATTGGGGGCGGTATGTCGTTTCGGTTTAAAATCGTCAGGCAAGAACGATTTAATCAAAATTAAGATTCATAATACCCTCCCATCACTGGGGTACTAATAGATTTTTGCAAATGTTATGTGATCTTGTTCATTGTACAATACAAAGTAACTGCCAGTTTTTTTCCATCAATAGTAACAAGGGAGAGGCTTTTTAAAACTTCACTTTTTTAAACGTTATAAAATTTATAAATATGAATTAGTAATAGTTATTTGAATTCTCTTGTACGATTAGATTATACTCTGATAGGTTTATTGTCAGTGAATACGGAAGAAACTGTATTGCGCCAAACTTAAACATAATGTATAAAGTAAACGTAAGAAAATTTATTAAAAATTATTAAGTCTGATTAAAATACAAAGCACAAATAATGTAATCATTTCGTCAAAAATATTGTTTTAGACTAAATAAAGGCACATTTAAATGGTACATTCAATTGTTTTTATATAACATTTGAAGTAATATATATATATAATTTACAGAGAATTTTTTTTTTATTTCTTATAAAATTGAATGAAAAAAAAATTCTATGCATTGAGATATTCTTCGAATTGGAAGATTTAGAAAATTAGAAACATTTTGATACTTATCGTTTTGCTGAACGCAAAGAAATTGAACTATTTTTTTAAAAAAGTTCTTATTTTATTTAATTCTTTGAACGTCTATTTTGTTTAGTGTTTAAAAAAATAAAAAAAGTTGGTAGAAGTCTACATTTTTGGCAGCTTTTCGCTTACATCAGGCCAACCTAAAAGTACCAAATTTTTTAAAAATAAAATTTTTCTAGAATTTTTTGTCCAAAAAGATACATTCTATTAACGCTTTTAAATATTCTTTTTTCAATAATAAAACATTTTTGGGCTACAACAATAAATAGTCGGTAAGTTTCGCCTTATGTTCTACGATTTTGTAAAGTAATATCCTTTTTTCTATATTTATGACAGTAATTATCGCTTTAAAAGTTATTAAAATTGTTAGTGTTTATTTGTGGCATACTTATCAATAATTTGTTAAAACCTGTATAACATAAAAATCAGGAATTGTCAGTATTACTAAAAACGCAACTGTTTAAATAAGTATGTTATTGAATATTCAATAGATTATCGGACCGCAATAAAACGATCTGTTTAATCTTTAACGTTCGTAATGCTCTCTAGTGACAATACAACTTTTTCCTGCTTATATCTTTCGCAAAAACTGTTAGCTACATATATTGGAAACATTTTATTTATGTACCAATTACCTTGTTACAGAAAACTTTATTTTTATAATAATCGCCTCGATTATATTCTTAAAATACCAGTATAAATAACCAGTTCACTAATCGGATTTCACTTAAATCGCTCAAACTTAACTACATAATTGTATGTTATAACCAAAGATATACTCGCGGCAAGCTAGCGTTTTAGCATTAATGAGGCTAAGCAAGAAGCGTTTTGCTTTTTCATTAAAAGCTTTCACTTCTTTCTTTTCGAAATCGTTTTACATACATTACTTATATTTACATACAATCATGAATTATTTATATATTTTTACTACGTTTTTATCGATTCGCTTTTGTCTGTGAGAATGTAATCTTGCAATTAAATTTTCAATATATTTCCGACTAACTAGAGCTCTGGAGCTTTTCTCAGGATAGCAATAGAAGATTTGATTGTTTCTTAATCGCAACAGCTATAATTTATCTCCAATTGGAATTTATCGTGTGATTATTTCCCAACTAGTTAGAGTTCTCAAATTTCACGTGAAATTATGTGCTCGATTTAAATTCAAGTTATAATAGTTTCTTAAAGGTTTGGAAACAAAATATATCACTGCTTAAAATCTAAATTTCGACCACATTTTGACGTAAAAAATTAAACATGAAACTATAAAAGGAAGAAATAACATAAAATAAAAGTAATTAAAACTACGTTTCGCACGAAGATTAAAAATGAGAGAATAGTTTTATGTTTGTCAGATGTAGCATGCGAAACGTACATTATTATTGATATATTAAAGGCCTCCATATACATCACCGAAAAGCCCCTTGTTTTTCAAAAGTACTGTGACTTATTCTTATCAGACACAAAAACATACTTTCTCTGAATAAACATACCTTTTCTTCGACGGATTCGGATTTCTGACTTGTATATTTAACTATTACAATTCAAAATTTGATTTTTATTAAATAAAATAATAGATATTTACTTGAAGTTATTTTTCGCATGAAATTATCTTTGGATAAACGAATTTTATAATAGTGTGCAGAAAATTTTTTCGGTTCGCTTTAAACGCTCTGGAGCTAGGGCGAAATACGCAAAAAATAAAATTCACTTTAACAGATCCAAATTTAAGACCGTTCTCCTGACGAAAATATTTCTCAGATTATGGCTGCTCCCTATATTTTGGGGGTCAGAAATACGAATCCGTCGGAAAAAAAGTAAGTTTATTCGGAAAAGTAAGTTTTTGTGTCTGATTTCATTACTTAAAATATCGTTTGCACTAATTAATTAGCACATTTGAAGTCACCCCTTTGAACTATTTAGATTGAATCTTAAAACGTAAAGATCCGATCATTAGATCAAAAGTTATTCAGGATGGTCCGCTTTTTATTTCACGCAGTGTGCATTTCTGCATAGTGAATTTCAAGCACTGAAACTTATTTATAAATTATATATATAATATATATATATTGCGTATGCTGCTTGTACCGATGTACAGCATATCCATATGCAATAAATTCAAAACATAAGTCTGAGTTAATTCTTTACAAAATATGTTTTCTAAACTTTTTTAGATTAGACTTCAAGAGTTTGATTACTGTGTTTTTGTTATGGAATTTCTGTCATTAGATCGTATAAAGAAATTTAAAAAAAAATGTCTATAAAAATTGGTATCTTTGAGATAACTTTAAAAAGCTACGATTAAAAAATAAGTTGCGCGCCTTTATAATTGCGACTTTGAGCGGTGAAATATTTTCATGGAATTTTCGTGCTCCACAGAATTAGGGAAGCACATGCAATTAATTCAAAGCCTTAAGTAAGAGTTTCTTTTTTTGAAACATGTTTTTCAATCATTATTTTTCAAACTTTCTTAGACTAGACATTAGGAGTTTGATTACTATCTATTCGTTAGACTTGCAATTACTGAAATGTATCTACAAAAAATAAATGTATATAAACGTTATTATCTTTAAGACTTTAAAAAGCTACGATTAAAAAATATGTCGTGCGCTGGCTCATTATTTACGACTTGAACCACTAAAATATTTTCGTGAATTTTTCGTGTTTAGTGGAATTACATTTTAATGTGCAGAACATGAAATCAATTGTAAGTCGAAGTTATAGTTGATTGTTTTAGAAATGGCGAGTTTCTACGCACACTTACAATATTACTAATTCTTACAATTTTTTACTTTTCTTACACTTACAATTTTCTTATTGTCTCTCAAAATGACCAGATTGGTTCAAAGACTTTTTCTAATCGACCTTGATTTAGATTAAAAAAAATTATTTCTTTACTATTACGTAACTATTCGCCTCTATTTTGAATGATTTTAAGGTACTTAGTACTGTATAATGACAATAAATATTCTGTGATGACTATGTATTGTGTGCTAATGATGTATGCATGATTGTACCTGCCTTATATTCTTTCAGATAAGAGCCCTCTAAGATTGAATATTTTTTTATGTAGTTTTACTTTTTTTATTAAAACTTTTGGTGAAAGCCCTATTTTATAACAGTATGTTGGAGGGGGGGCGCAATTATTTTGTTTTCAAAACTCAGTATGTTTGATTCCAAACTCTGAATCATTAACTGATGATGTAATGACTAAAACTAATAGTTGAATGTAGTTAGACTTGAAAATAACCACTCGCCACGAGGCGAGCGAACAAAAAAAGTGACGACTTAAATTAGATAAGTAATTGGCCATTTTTCCCCATCGTATTTTTTCTTTTTTTTTTAATTGTTTGATGTTAAAAGTGTAGAAAACATCAGTGCAGAAAGACTCTGGAAATCAGAATTTTCATTAAAATGTCGCATGTCTCCATTTGAAGTTTTATTTCCTTAGGAATCATCCAACTTTAACAATTCGCATTTGCATTAAACGTACTTTGCCTCCTTAAATAGTTTTAATTAAAGTTGTTTAAAGTCAGTATGTTTAACTAAATTTTGTCATATATTTATGTTGAATTAATTTTTTTATAGTCGTCGATTAATCATTATAAGATGAGAGTTTTTTTTTTTTAAAAAATCAATCTAAGCATCAACAAAAAAAAAAAAAGAAGCTAAAGAACGGCGATTAAATTAATATATATTGGTCACAAATTCTTCAGTTTAAGTAAAAAGTGGCTACTAAGTTATAAAAGTCTACAGACCACTGGCTACAAACTGAAAATTTCACGTTTAAATGTAACTAACAATTCCAATCAAATTTTTTAATCAATAATTTTTTATAGCCTTGGTGGGCTATGCTTCTGAAACGTTTATGAACTACGTGGTTGAAACTGAACAACTACTTATAATTATAATACATTTCTTGGTAAAAATTGGACAAGAATACGAACTATGTTTTTTCCAATGTTTGTAGAAAACAAAATGACTAGTTTAACTGGACTCTTTCAGATGCCAGATTCTTTTAAATTAGATTGCGATTCACACACAATGGTTCTATGTGTAATCTAAGTCCCAAGTTCAATTGACACATTCACTATGCGTGACGAATATGTTTTTTATTAAAGTAAAATAGAAGCTAATGTCTTTCAAAACGCTACATAAAAATACATTACAATACATCATTCAAACTTGTTTTTTGTTAGGTGCGTAAATAGGGTTCTGCAAACTTTTTTATACGAGTTCTGAAAGGTGAATCTTCAATTGTGGTTTCCGCGAGTCTATATATTACTCATTTAAATGCCCATCTTTCAACATAGAGTGAGATAATAAAGAAGTTTCAAGGGCACTTGATTTTCGCAAGATTGCTTAACCACATCACTGCATAAACATTCACCACACACCTGTTATTCAAATCGTAAATCTCTTTGGATTAAACGTCTCTAGAATTTGAATTGAATTGTATTGTACCCGTGTCCATTTACGGGGAATAATTTTTGACAAATGTCAATTAAGATCTTAGTCAAATTAATGTTATTTGTTCATGACTAACAACTGTAGTATTGTTACGTCATATTTTACAATTAGAGTTTGAAATCTAGTGAATGTCGGCCTTTACATAGCCATAATATCCAAAACATTAATTTTCAGTTAATGTTAAATCTCAACATTGTGAGAATCTAGGATAATTAAGAAATATTTAAAATATTCAGCAAATGTGACTACATGAATGTTGACATTCGTTAATTTTGAATTTTCAGTGATATATATATATATATATATATATAACATTTGAATGTCTATCTTTTTATGAAGAATAAGATAACGAATTTTAAGAACACACGTATTGATTGAAACGTATAATAATAATACAATATATTGTAATGAGCTTGAAATTATAAAAAGTTGCTTAAATATGTGTTCAATTATGCAATTGTTTAGACGTAAATTTAAAAAAACAATTATTCTAAATATAACGATTTCACATTTAAAAAAATGTAAAATAGTTATATATTTATAAATATATATATACACAGTTGGCACTTACCTATCGTCTCACCGACCATTTTCGCCAAATCTGAGAACGAATTCGGACGTGGTTCAAATTCAAATACTTTCTCATTTTTTGCAGGTAGTAAGTTATATTTGTATTTTGTCTATTTCTTTATGATTATCTGCTATGTAAAAATAAATTTGAAGATACCAAAATGATTTAGGCGTAGTGTTGGCGAAAATGGTGGGCTGAATGATACGTAGATACATTTTTCTAAAGGTAGAATAAAAAATATTTGCTTAATTTGTCCCTAGATGTGAATTTTTTTTTTAAATCTAAGAATAATCACTTCTTGTAGGGAATTTAGGATAATGCAAAAAAAAAATAAATAAATAATAATAATTAATAAAAAGATTAATCTTTATTTTAAGATGATGAGGCGAGAGAATCTCTTTAGTTCATAAATGGTTCAACTTCGATGCTAATTTGAAATATTTATTAGTTAGAAAATAAAACTTACTTTACATTGATGCATACTTTCTATTGTCTGTATTAAATTTTAATTGTTTATTCCAGGAGCGGTAAACTACTTAAAGGTGATGAACTTTTAATTGTAAATGGACAAAAGTTACAAGGAGTTAGTTTAGAACAAGCAAGGCGACTGCTACGTGTACCTGAAGAAGAAATGCATTTACTTTTAGCGCGAGAGGTATGTTCTTCTATTTAATTCTTGAATAGGTTGAAATAATTATTTTACGATAGTTTACTTGCTGTGGTATGGTGATTTGTCGGGTTTTCCTTGTTTAAATATGTATGTGTACCTTTCTGAATTTACTTTTGACAATATAATTAGTTGGCCACTAAGTTCCCGTCGAATCTTATAAAAAAAATCTTTAGAAGTTAATGGTTTGGAAGCATAACGTTTTTTTTTTGTTTTGTTGCCAGGTCCCTTGTTTGAGCTTGAATTTTAGTGCAACACTTCGTTTAATTCCTCTTCATCGAAGTCGTCTGGCCGACCAAAATAAACTTCGATTTTTAAATTTGGCATACCAATCACGAGCTGTTCTTTCATCAATGCCACGAGCATCTTAGGCGAACTTAACCTTGATTAAAAACAAAAAAGATGTCAAAAATGCTCGTTTTTTTTTCATTTTAATGATCTTAAAATTAACATAGATTAACTCAAAACATCTTTTGAATGATTATCGGAAACACTATGACATAATCATTTAATGACATGTGAAATGTTAAAATTAAAAAAAAAAAAATAAGCAAACGAACGGCGAACGGTGGGAATTTAGTTGCTAACCCAATATTAGGTTATTGTTGTAGTTCATTTACGTCGCAGTAGAGCTGCACAATGAGCTATTGGCGACGGTCTGGGAAACATCCCTGAGGATGATCCGAAGACATGCCATCACAATTTTGATCCTCTGCAGAGGGGATCCCAATATTAGGACAGTCGTTTTAGAATATTGTGTGCTTATGCATTTTCCTGATTGAAAAGTTATTTTTGCACGCAAAAAAAGTATTACTTTTTATCGATCCATAATACTTGATCCCAATTAAGGGTCATATCAGCAACTTCTGGCATGAACCTGCTATCTTTTCTCCCTAATATCTTATTTCTATTTGCAGGCTAAGCTTAAATGTACCTTAAGTTTTCTTTAACTTGCTAGTGGAAATAAGGTTTTAGAGAGAAAAGCTATCAGGATCATGCTAAAATTTGCTTAAGAGCTTTAACGTTCAAAAACAAATGGCTAACAAGCTCTTGATTGGTAATAAGTACTATGAGTAAATACATAAACAAGTATCCATGTTAGAAGCATCCCAGTCATGTTTTTTCTCTCTCTTTATTAGTATTGTCATATTGTTAACTACACTCTTATTTTTAAAATCTATTTACTCATTCAGGGGTGATTGTGAATTTAAGTCAAAATTCCGGAAAATTTCTTGAGTTAAAAAAAAAAAAACAGTTTAAATTGAAAAAAATTTAAACAAGGTTTTTTTCCTTTTTCTCGATATTTCTTAGTTTACTTAAAATATATTTAAAATTTTACATACACCTGTACCATTTACACATACCTATGATGACCTGGAGAAGTAATTAAAATTTACAAATATGTCTTTCTTTCTTGAGTTTATGATTATAATAACGATTTATTGATAAAAAAAATGAATATAAGCTTATAAAGTAGCTGGCTCTCCTAATAAAATAGTGCTTTTAAGTTCCACGTTTGAAAATTTGATATCCGGAAACTTCTGTGATCAATGATTTTTTTAAACGTCTGGACCTTCGATCTCCGGATCACTGTTAGCGAAAAATCCGGATTTTTTCTGGAGCACAATCAGCCCTGCTCATTGTTCGTGTTTGGCACAGTATAGCTGTTTCAGACTGCCCTTATGCTTATTGATAATCAAGAAATATAATTTTTTTCAAGTTTCATTCGAAGATTATTCTTTGTAAGCTCTGATTATAGTAATTTTGAAGTTTGCTCGTAATGACCTTTATTTAGAAAAAATCTAATTTTTTAATGATCTGTTTGCATTCGCAAAAAACTGCAATAATTGAATGAAATTATTCGTTGATAAGTTTATGTAGGTCATAAAATCTAGCTAAATTATGGTTATTTTTTTTAAAGTTATGTAATTTTTTAAAACTATTTTGTCTGTTTTAAATTCTAGACAATTTTTTTCAGCAAAATAGTACATTTAGTTTAAAAAATTAAACTGTAGCTTATTTTCTTTGACAAAATTAATTTCTTGATAAATTTTGAATTCTTTTTTTTTTTTTTATCAATTTAAAAGTTCTCATTTATGTTGTTAAGTAATAGTAATAATTTTCATATAGAATGAAGATGACCAACATGTTATTTCTGTTCAAATTGTGAAATTTTCTTAACGTAAAAATGTAATAGCTTGAGAATTTTAAATATGATTATGTATATGTTGTAGGCTAATTGAAAAATCTGGCTCTTTGCAAATGCGCTAAAAAATGTGTAGTGAAAAACTCTACTTTTCTAACACAGTTTCAGAAAAAAAAAATTATTTTACATTTTATAACTTATATACACTAATTAAAAATCTGACAGTTAGCAAATGTTGCTGGTATTTTGCAATGCGTCACAATAATTTGCTAATTTGTCTGATATATTTTAGGCTAAGTAGAAAATGTGCCAAGAGTTCAGACTGAATTTACTTACGCTTAGGGCAATAAATCTACAATGAGCTTTCTCTGGGCTTATCACAATTCTTTGCTACAGAAAGTATAGTTTGTCTATATAAAGAACTCCCCTAGCCATTCGTCTGGAACAGTTGCGGTGACTATGGTTACAAGGTTGAACTATTTCAAGAAGGGGTGTTGGGTCTTTATTTAAGACAGGTTTTGGTGAGAGAAAGGGTAATGCTCTATTTCTTGTTTCCATAGAAGCAGATGGCTCTTTCAATGGATAAACTGTACTATGACTCTTCCAAATAAAATACTGTGTTAGCAATTTATATGTTTTAAGATATCATATTCATCTCTAAATTTTCTTAATATTTACAGCTTACTGAAGACCTCTGCTTTAAAGAAGATTCCTCAAGACTTCAAGCAACTCTACCACCAGTGCCAGAACTACACGAGTCACACAACGTACAATCTTCCAATGCCATTCCAAGGCTAAGGCATTGGCAGTCAGATGCTGGGAAGTATTGCTCAGGCGATAATAGGCATTCTAATCCAGATTTACCTCCAAAGCCAAAGATAGACAATGAACGAGTATGTATAATATTGAGACTTAATTATCAATTTACTTCATCCTAATTCTTTTTTTATTTATTTCTATTTGAACCCCACATATACAATGTGTCTTAATATATACACATATATGTAGCGAAAGCAGAAAGCGTATTTTTTCTTAAAAAAATCTGAAGCAAATTTAAAACTTGTTTATTGAATGTGTTACCGTAACTGATCAAAATCAAGAGAATGTCGACTTTCACCAGTGAATGTCAACAATCACATAGTCGCTTTGGTGAATGTCTGAAATATTTGTTATATCTAATTTGATATTAATTTATTCATTAATATTATATTTATTCGATATTCTGCTGAGGATAGATTAGGAAAAACATCAGTGCAGTGTTCTGAGTCCTGGTTAAATGCATACTGGGCAGTGGCACTTGACCTTAAACATTGATGTAGGGCAAATCAGCCAGTGGCACTTACATATATTTCGGACATTTACCAAAGCGACTGTGATAGTCAACATTCACAGGTGGAAGTCAACAACCATCAATTTTGGTCATTCACAGTAACATATTAGTTAACATGGAAAAAATTCTGAAACATTAAAACATGTATAATGTACACAAGAACTTTTGATCTAACAATCAAATTTTTGCATGTTACCTTAATGGTTAGAGGAGAATACTTTAATGATTAATAAGCTATATAATTAATACAGACTGTATTTAAAGTAACAATTTTTGACAAGACTTTTAAACATGCATAGTGAAAATATAAATGTACAGTCCGCAAAAAAAAAAAACGAATCACCCTGAATAACTTTTGTTCTAATGATCGGATTTTCACGAACTAAGTGTCAATCTTAATGGTTCCTGGGGGTGACCTCAAATATGCTAATTAATTAGTGCTAACTATTAATTAAGTTACGAAATCAGACACAAAAACGTACTTTCTCTGAATAAACATGCATTTTTTTTTACATATTTGGATTTCTTGTCTTCAAAATATAGGGGGTAGCCGCAATCTGGGAAATGTGGTCCTCATAGTTTGGTCAGGAGAGCAATTCAAAGTTCGTACCCCTTAATGTTAATTTCGCTTTTTGCGTTTTCAGTCATATTTTCAAAACTAATGAAGCAATTCAAAAAAAATTGCACCCACTCATAAAACTCATTTACCCAAAGATAATTTCATGCAAAAAATAATTTTTAATATTTATTTATTATTTTTTATTATTTAATTAAAGTGAGGATGAAAAAATATTGAATTATAAGGTATGAATTTTTTTATACCATATTAATCTACATATTTTTCAATTGAAAAATCTAAAGTTTCAACTGTTTTTATTTATTAGAAGCTGAGAAAAATTAAAATTAATTATTTTTAAAAAAATAATTTGGCGACAATAAAGAAATAACTAATTGGGGCGATTAATAATAAAATGTGATAAACTTGGGAGGAACTTGACTTCGCGCGCGTAGCGTAAAATTTCATTCATATTTTTTTCGCTAATAATCGTTTGCTAATCTTTTTATTTTTATTTCTTTCACACTATAAAATACGATGTTTCTTTTTTAGTCATTTAATAATTTATTTGCAATTTAGTAAAGAATTTTGAATAAAAAACACTTTATTCAACAAATGTCTAGTTTTAAAAAAGCGTGCTTCTGATAGAATACACCAGATTGTGCTTATTTAATGTGATTATTTTTTATTTTTTTTATTTTGTTTTTCAATAACTGATACAATTTCAATAATATACATACGTATGCATAGATTTGGAATAATATATTTATAAATTTCTTGAATATATATTTTATAAATATTAATAAAAATACGTAGTCAACATTTTTAAACATCTCTCACAACATCGCAAATTTCTCAACATCTTATAGGGTAAACTAAACAATGAAGGAACACTTAAGCTTAGCTTGCCTTTAAAAAAAATTCATAAAAATTTCAAAATTTGTAATTTTAGCTAAATGATGGTTTCGACATATTTGTTATTAAATGCAAATTATGTAAAAAAAGTTAGATAACTTACATAATATTGTTTTAAGCTTTTGGTGGTTTAAATAATAAGTAGTAAGATGACCAAGTGAAGGAACAGTTCTTACCAGTGAATAAACACTAAATTTTCCAGAGAATGAACACTTAATTTTGATAATGTTTGATGATCGTTAGGAATCCATAGGCCACACAAATTACATAATTTATAAATACATAATTTTAAAAAAATGTTTTTCATTTTTTTCTCACAGTTTAATAGTCCGTTCTAAATTATGAATGTTTATCATTGTGTAATCTGATGATGTTTTTATTATTATTATAATTCGATCATTTTTTTGTTTAATCTTTTCCTTATATTTTTCAAGCTTTTTTTAAAATCTTTTTAAGTATTTTTTTTCTCTTCGTCATGAGTAATTTATTTCTTTTTCTTTTGATTTAACCTTCCTCTTTTTTCCAAATTTTTGGCTAATGTAAATGTATCTTCGAAATTTCTTTTGATTTTCCAGTTCCATTTCCAGAATTCCTCACTGGATA
Source organism: Parasteatoda tepidariorum (assembly GCF_982258835.1). Taxonomy (NCBI): domain Eukaryota; kingdom Metazoa; phylum Arthropoda; class Arachnida; order Araneae; family Theridiidae; genus Parasteatoda; species Parasteatoda tepidariorum. The sequence goes on from NC_141761.1 coordinate 101,365,481, forward strand.
ATAAATGAGAAAAAGGAGTTTCGAAGTTTGAGTAAAACCCATCTCTCATTGACTTATATCTAGTAGTTACTTATGAAACCAATCGTTTTTGCAACAAACAATGCCTCAAGAGGACTTATCTCAAAATCGGTTTTCAAGATACTTTCATTATTAATGTTAGTTGTCTCAGCTTCAGAGCCAAAATTTGATTATACAATTGTTCTTTTTGAAATAAATTCTTCAATATTGAGAAAAGCGCAGGCTATTGGATATTTGGGAGATTAAACTTTTCTGTCAATGTTCCTTTAAAAATTTGCAACATAACTTGTGAGATTTCCTTCTCAAGCTTCTGAAGAAATAGCGCATCGTTACTCTCGAAGCATGTGTTTTGTTGATAATTTGTCTTGATCATTAACTCTTGGTGCCTGTTTTGCATGCATTTGTTACAGTCAACGTTTTCTACATCGAATGAAAAAATATCGCATTTCATAAAAGCATTTTAACTTCATCAGTTGATGCCTAAAATCTTATTTAAAAATGGATGTAAAATTTTCTAGACATATTGTTTTACAATTCTTTTGTTTTCAAGATCTAACGAGATTTCCAAGAATTACGTAGAAAACTAAACCAGAAAATTTGTTTTGAGGAACAAAACTTGCTCAGTTTCAAATTGATATGAGATTTATGCCTATCCAGAAGAAGCAAAATTAGGAATTTGATTGCATTTTTAATTAGCCATGGGTAGAAACATTTGCAATATATTTGTAAAATGTTGCTGCGGTCATCGTTTCATTTCATGAATAGCTTTTTCCAATGAAATATGTAGCAGGGACTGATTCTGTAATATCTCTACGAATACTTTTGTAAGGAAAAACTACCAATGGAGGTACTTTTTCTTTCCTAGGTACTTTAGAATATAAATCCTTATAATTTTTAAGGCCGCAGATTTTTCCCGTTTAAGGGCAGTATTCAACTCTTGTTTCATTTGCATTGTAAATGCAATCACTTTATAAAAGGATGCCAGGGCTACTTCCCTCCTAAAGATTCTCTGAAGTTCTTAAAACCAGTATTTCGAATATTATTCTCTAAGGGAAGTTTTGCCTTCTCTAAGGGAAGTTTTGCCTTTTGAAATTATCTTCGCATTACACTGAGTTATCGGTGGATGTCACCTTAAAAAAACTTCACCCATTTTTCACCTAGATAATTGTCTTTAAATGGATTTTTCCTACCAGTTCCCGTTAGGACATTAAAGACGGCAATAGGATAATAATTTAGCTAATTATTGGCACAAAATCCTGCAAAGATTCCATTCAAGCTTTTATTATTATATTTAGTTGTTATATTTAGTTAATAAACATAGTTTATTAAGGAGTCTAAGGTATGATGTAATAACTAATCACTACATTTATAAAGATAAATAATAAATTAATTATTATTATAATTCTTTAAATAAATTTAGCAATTAAATTTGCATATTTAAATGAAATAGTTATAGGAACTATTCATACAACTATTAACTGAATTTTAGGAGTCCTCTATGTCGCTGAACTACTAATTATCCAAGTAAAATCATATTTCACACATACTATTCATTCACTGGGAAATCTATTCTCAGTGAAGGAACATGCCTGTTCCTTCACTGGTTAGAAGTTGTTTTTTTTTATTTTTAACATAATTTTGATTTATAATATGACAAAAGGTACAAAAAAATTAAAATTTTTCTTTTATTTTCATTAACTTGAAAAAATCCCAGTAAAGGAACACTTGTTTAAACATTGGTTTTTCATCGTTCTGTAATACAGTTAATAAACACCCCCTAATCTCAGTACTTGCTTATGTTATGATGCTTAAAATAAATAAAACGTAACTTCAGTGACCATATTTTGAATTCTTTTTTTCACAATGAAAAGAAAAAGCATTATTATATGCAATTAATTGTAGTTTAAACGGATAACAACAAACACTGACCTTATAATTTTGTCAAAGAAACAAGGCGTTGAACAGATACTAACAAATTCAAAACTTTTTCCAGAGAAGACTCAAAGACCAGATAACTAAATGCATTGTTAAAGGACTTCCAATTGTTAGGCAGTAAGCTACTCTTACCAATCAATCTAAATTAAAACGTTTAAAATCTTATTTCTAAGAAATATCTATGAAATGCTCCTTCATTTGTTGGTTTACCCTATATCATCCTAATCTTAAAAGAAATTTCCGGAAGTGTATCGCAGAACTATTTAACCAACTATTTAATAAAATTTTAACATTTTAAAATTCTTATTCTTTTCCATTTTACGTTTATTATTTCTTCATTAATATACTAATAATTTTTTTAGAACTTTAATTTAGATTTTCTTTAATTTAGGTTTCCTTTTCAAATTATAGTCAAGTTTTTTTTAAAGAATTATTGTCTGCTAGCTAAGAATAAAACCATGTTAAGAAATTAAAAACATTCAGCTGTTTAAAATTATTTAATGCAAAACAGCTGATTATTTACTTAGCATACTATTTTTTTGAAAAAAGAATATAAATTATTGATTGTCTTTTTTTTTGTTTCTTGTGACTTCAACTTAGATTATCTAAAATAGTGTTGATGTTTTATAAGTCACTACAAAGAGGATAAAGATACAGAACATAAAAAGCTGTGGAATACCGAGCCAATTTTTTTAGTGTCTTAAAATATCTCAGTATCTTAAATGTCGTCCTACTATCTTAGTTGTGAAATTAAATTTTTAATTATCTGACCACGTGTGATTCACTAATTATTTCATTATATCTTTTACTCTTTATGATACCAAGTAGATTTTTTTTTCTGATAATATACTAAACTATTTAGTTTAATTTTTTACTTTAGCATGATTTCCAAGATATTATTGTAGTATAATTTGTTATCAGGAAAATACCTTATTTTGTTAATCAGGAAATACTAAAAATTGAAATTTGTAAGGATTTCGAAGCTGTGCACACAATACACAATTTCCAACCTTATTTTAATAAAAAAAAATTTAAAAGAAAAACGTGGCAAGTAGGCTGACATACTTTTTACAGAAACTGTGAAAACTAATTTTTCCTATATTTTGTCAAAAGAGGATAAGAATGATATTGCTCCAAGGGACCTACTCAATAATTTCGCTATTTCCAGATTGAAATCTGTTTGATCGAAACATATTATTCCTTGAAAATTACACGAGGGAAAAATTAACTTTTATTATTTATCTAAGCTTATTCCATTTATTTAATGATAGCGGTATTAAGGTTAAGGATATGCGTCGGAAGCTCCGTTTATTATTATACTATTAATGCATTAAATCATGTAGCTTGAATAATTTATTTTAAGTAAATTATTTAATAATTTTAAGCAAATAAGGGTGTAAGAATAAACTCGATCGAAATACTCCGAAAGTATACCCTGAAATATATGTAGAATAAACTTTGGAATCGATATATAAAAAATACCTTTTCAAACAACTTCGAGTAGGTCGGAAACGCTAACTTGTTTAAAAAAGTTGTCCTTGTTACTATTTAATTTCGATTCCTGGTACTAGGGGACATTCCATTTTCACATTCGACTTTTAAAATTTCAATTGTAAACGGAATTTTTTATGACCTTAAACTAAAATGTTAAGGCTTGCAGCAAAAAAAAAAAAAATTTTTTTTACTGCATTAATTTTTTTACAAAGTAGTGAATTATTATTTTTTCAATCTAAGAACCCGTGCCTATAACATATGTAAAACTTATTTTAATATCGAGTGAAATAATTTAATATGTTGTGTAACTAAATGGATAATCCCAAGAAACTGAATCGAAAATATAAAAACTTCATTGATATAAAAAAATAATAGATGATAATAAAAATAGACATGTTTTGAGCGTCCAATAATAAAAGTCACAAGTTATCCAAGCCTGACAAGTCTTGAGAATGGGCGATTATATTTGAAAACTCGAAACATGTCGACTTTTACTTCCCTCTTCATATGTTTTGAAGCCAGTTGAGTTTTTATCGTCAATTATACTGTTTTACATTTGGGTCTTGATCATTATTTTGATAAGGATTTTACACTAGTTAAAGTAAACATATGCATTTTAATATTTTATCAGGATTCATATGGTCTTTAAAAATGTAAGAACATCAATATTGTAAAAGTTATATTTAACTTAAAAATTAACATTTTGACACCAGATATTTTGAGTTCATGAAATTAAATATTTTATCTCTTAAGTTTTTGTGCCCCCATTTCAGTATCTTAAGGATCTTACGAGCTCTGTTTAAAAAGAGATCATCAGATATATATAAGAAAGCAAAAATAACCATAGTAGCAGTATTTGGTGGTAAATGTAGCTTATCGTAATTGAAGAATATGCTGTGCGACATTTTATGGTGAATTTGCGAACTTATAAGTTTCAGAATGTATCGAAACATGAGGATGCTATTTGCTAATCATCTTTATCCAAAGGAAACGATGTAACCTAAATATCTAGTAGAATGAAGCGATTTTTTAAGCAATGAATCCTACAATTTGCAACATATTATTTCAATATCTTATTCTTAAACATAACATATTTCAATCTTTTTAAAATGCCACTAAACATTCAGCAATTCCTTGAGTTATAGAAAAAAGAAATATCGTAAATTATAGAAAGCCTTGTGAATGTGCATTAGAATTATTATACAATCTACATTTTATTTTTCAAGCACTTTTTTTTTCTTCAAACTTTCTTGCCTAGAAGACTCGATTAAAACTGTAAAAATGATTATCCCTAAAATTTTGTATATAGCTATAATAAGTTATGCTCATTTTATTTTAGTATAAAATCCTCGAATAAATATAGTAAAAACAGTGTAATCTAAATAATATCAGATAAAAAGTTCATGTATTTAAATTCTAAAAACTATCATAAATAATTTATAAATCGATTCAAATTTACTTTTCAAAGGAGATTAAAATAATATTTTTTTTGCTTTTTGAACAGAAATCCCCTAAAAAAATTGTTTATGGCCTGGAAACTTCGAGATATTTTCTATTAACAATAAATTAAGCCCCTCTGAGCAATCACTGAATATTATTTCAATTTTTTTACTATCAGAGTTTGGTTGCGTAGCAACCTAGTAAATTAAGCACTCCTCTTTTGAATTAGTCAATGGGTTATCGTAAAATATTTATTTGCGCAGGCGACTTTTTTTGGCGGTTTTCTGGACTATCGCCAAATATATAAACCTTTATTGCGGCCCAATTTACCACCCAATTTTTTTAAAATTTTGTCTACCCCCACTAATTCAAGGGTCTAGATTCCAAATATGTAAAAAAAATTATATGTTTATTCAGAGAAAGTACGTTTTTGTGTCTGATTTCGTAACTTAATTAATAGTTAGCACTAATTAATTAACATATTTGAGGTCACCCCCAGGAACCATTAAGATTGACACTTAGTTCGTGAAAATCCGATCATTAGAACGAAAGTTATTCAGGGTGATTCGTTTTTTTTTTTGCGGACTGTACGCAAGCTTACTTATAAACATATATGTTTTAGTTACAATTTTTGACTAGACTTTTAGACAGATGTGAATTTTAAAAAATCCAAGTTGTAAATATCAGGAAAATATGTTCCTAAATTGGTATAGAGAGTTTAAAAAGTTAGAGACCCATAATATCAAAATGCAAACTATCCATCAACAATTACGTTCTTTTTAAGTGTAGAAATACAATAGCAAAAACCAAAGCAAACAATCTCGTGCAGTGAATTCCTGTTTTTATCTTTGTTCAATAAATACGCAAGGTATCCTCATAGCTTTTACTTATATCCTAGTTCTACCTTTTGGGTTTGTGACAGACATAGTTTTTAGAACCATACTTAGCGTAATTTTATTGCCTAGAGCATAAGTTTCATTTGCAGCATACCATTAGCGATAAATAGTTATCTTGAATCAAATGAGGATCAAAAAATTTTTATTCTCCAAAATTGTGCATTAGAATAAAATGCATATACTGCCTTAAAATGTCTACAAATATTATTTTTTATTTAAAGATTTATTGTCTAATTACTATGTATGTAAATATTTATTTAGTTTAATAGTTATTGTACATAAAACTGACCACATTTAAGACAGTTTTCTAAGAATTGCTAGTTATTCTATGTTATAAATTTGACATGTTTTTAAGCAATATTGCATTATTTAATGAATTATACTTACATTTCCTATTTTAATCTCACAGATGGGCAGTAATGGTATCTGCACATTGCCTAGGCGGCCTAAATCCTCCCAACTTTCGCTACATACAGTAGTATTTGAGAAAGGACCAGGCCGCAAAAGTTTAGGATTCAGTATTGTTGGTGGTAAAGATTCTCCAAAAGGCGAACTTGGTTTCTATGTAAAAACTATCTTTACAAATGGCCAGGCAGCTGAAACTGGATCTCTTAGAGAAGGTACGAATTTTCATTATTAAATTTAAAATACTCATTTTGTTTACCCTTTATTATAATTATAAAGGTTAGGTGGATGAAGGTGTAAATTTGCCTTGTTTTCATGTCATCCATTAAGTATACATCTGGGCATTGTTTAATTTGGGTTTCAGGGACTTCGTAACCTTTCAAAATCTGTTCCAGGAATAAAACTGACATTTTAAGTTGAAAAAGTAGTTTGTATAAGAAATAAACAAAAAAAGCAGTCTTTTATCTATAAATCCAAATTTCCACACAGTTGTTTTCAAAACACCCATTTTTATATTACATCATTCTTCACACTCTGGAATTTTAATACATGTACATAGCTGCCAACTCTACTGGATTTTGCCAGTTTCTCTTGGTTTCATAAGAAAATTACCTAAAATTGGGTAAGCTTCCTTAAAAAATCCCTGTTGAAATAGAAATTTTTTTGCAGATTATTGCTTGCTTGAATATTTAAATAAGTGTTACTTATACATAATGAAGCAAGCCTCATTTTTAAATATTAGTTTAAAAGTTTTTTTGTTCTAAAATGTAAAGTTTATTTTAATTCAGAACTTTCTTTTTAAAATAATTAAAAAATATTTTAACTATCTTTGATGAATTAAATACCTATTATTATTCAAAATTGTCAGTAAACCTTATACATAACATTTCAAGTTCATTTAATGTCAATCATAACTGGAAAATATTGCAGTTTTTCTATTTTGATGACTACAAAAATTCCTTATGTGTAAAATATTTAGTACATTTTTTGACAATTATGAAATTTATATTATTTCGTAAAATCTACAGGATTTTTTTCCTATCATGTTGGCAGCTATGCATGTATTTGAGTAACAATTTTATGACACAACATTACAATGTATATTTACTCAATTCATTCCATCATTTATACACTTGCAATGCAACTATTATTGCTTTTTTCAATTAACTTCTAATCTGGGTAATCAGGGAATGAATTTAAGCATCTTTCTATATAAACTTAATTAACCGAATATATGTCATTTAAAGCAGTAAATAAAGATGTAAAGGTCGTTAAAATCACTCATTTCAAAATTTTATTCTTTATTTTATGCATCCTTCATCCACTGCCAATTTGAAACTTTGTTTTATAAAATGTCAAACTGGTACACCTTCATATATGTGAAATAAAATTTAGATTTAAATTTTTTTTTTATGACAAATATTTATAAAGAACAATACAAGATTGCTACATTTTTAAATTATCAGAACAATTAGTTAAGGTTTATTTGAAAGTTGTTAAGCCAAGGGAAGAATTGTTGTATTTATAAACTTTTGTAACAAGATCAGGGTGCGCAGCCAGTTTTTTCAACAAAAAATAAATATTTTTTATCACTTTCCAAAAAAATAAATAAATAAATAAATCATAATTAGGATCTGTGCAGGAATAAAAATTACTTTTTTTCTATAGTTTAATGTTCTTAATTTATCAAAACATTAAATCAATAAAATTCAGAAACTTTACATAATCATGCAATTTTTGTAATTTTGAACGGCAATCGACACAGCAACGATAAACAATCTCTTTTTAAAAGATAGAAAATTAAGCACTTTTTACCAACACTGAATAAAAAAAGCCCCTTTAAAGGCTTTTAAAATATGTTAATCAAAAATAAGCATTTTTTAAAAACTCTATACACCCTGAAGATATATAAGGAAATGGCAGCACATGACAAACACATATGCATTGGGTTAGTTTTCCCCACATTTTTGCTGCAAAAAAATTAAATTGTAAATAAATTAACAAAATAAAACTCAAACAAGTGATTTGTTAGTGTTAATATGGGTTACAAAGGTAAAACTATCTTAAATTTTATGTTGGGAATTATTCACTTAAAAATATTTTTCTATTTGCTTAAAAATATCTTAACTACATTAATTAGAAAGATCAATTTTTTTCAATATCAGATGATAATTCTTAAAAATAGGGACCCTTTATAAGCAATTAGTTCTGATTGTTTCCTGACATTGCTCAACAAAAGGTTGCGTCGTGTAAGATGTTGGCTGTACATTTATATCAATGTTCTTATCAAGAGCATGATCAAAACTAAAAATGTCTTCAAAACAAAGTTTTCAAATTAGAAAAAATATATTCTCAATATATATCAATAACATATATATATCATCAATCTTGAAATGATAATAAAACAAAAGAAAAAGAAGTTCTTTGAACAATTGTCACATTTTTAAAACCTTGACTTACAGTGATTTTCTCCTACTCTTTGTTCACTTTACTTTCAACCACATATGTTTAATTTTCAAAAAATGATGAATATATTTGACACAGTTTCCAAATACAAAATTATTGTCTTAAATATGCGCATACAATTCCAGAATATGATTTTTCTTGATTTTTATTTTATTTATTGACAAAATCCAACAGTCTAAAATTTAAGAGTTTACTTGCCTTTTAAAGTAACTAGATTTATTATATTCTTTTATTAAGGCGTAATTGATAATCAATAATCCTGAATCTTTATATATTACATATTCTTTTGAAATATATATTGTTTTTCATACAATAAGTATAAAATTTTATTTATTTTTAGGAGATGAAATTTATACGCTTAATGGTCAACCATTACAAGGCCTTTCACATTCAGAAGCCATAGCAGCCTTTAAGAAAATTAAACAAGGTCCAGTAGTGTTACACATTGGGAGACGTTCCAACAAAAAAAGGTATGCATTGGATTTCAAACACAATTGTACTCACACTATTTAAATCTTATAATTTGGATAGGAAAAAAATAAAGAATTTCCTTAAAATTCAATTTTTAATGAAATATTTTGTTTGGGTGGGGTCTTTTAATAAAAGTACTCATGGCATTTTAACCCACTCTAACAATACAAGCAAATACACAACACAGGAACGTTACAAATACAGGTTTCGTGTACTTGATAAGCAAACACTGACATCTTCATTATGAAAATAGGGTGCAAACAAGCTATAAAATGACATTACTGTATTACAGGACTCTCACGGATCTGGGAAAACTTGGAATTGTCAGGAAATCTTTTTGAAAAAAAAACTGGAAAATTTTTATATAATACCTGAAAAATAACCAGTCTTAGAATTTTCAGTAACAATAATCAGTTATTTAAAAAATTCTAACATCTATTACTATTTTTTGTTGTAAAAACTCACATTTTAACAAAACTTTTCCATCCACTCCATATTTTTTTCCTCACGAAATCTAATATTCGACATTATAAATAAGAAAATTGTATAGTATAGATAAAATATAGTCGGGATTTACATTGAAAGTTTCCTGAAATACCTGGAAAAGTCGGGAAATTTTTTTCTGAAATTAAATGGGAACCCTGGTATTATAATATTTTCCAATCATTAAAATATATTTAACTTGTAATTTGAGACTTGTCATTGAAATCTGAACATCCTTTTCATCCTTAGAATAACTACAAAGTATGAGGTCAAAATCACCTAGTACTAAATTCAGCAGATGATTGCAGCAGATAAAAATGCAAAATAATTGTGCCTTTTGTGATGAAATATTTATCATTGTTAGAATATTAAATGCCCCAATATCTTGAAATCATGTACTAACAATGATTTATATTATTAGTACTAGTTGCAAGTCAAACATTCTTATCAGATTTCTATGGTAAATCTCAAATTTCAGCAAGATTTCTCATTTTTACTTATGAGAAGGTGTAGCAAATGTGTAAGGAAATTGAAAGTTAAGTTATACTTTAATAATTAGAAAATATTATAAATTAGTTAATAATACAGCAATAAAATTTTATTGCTCGTTGACACTTTATTTTCATAATGGAGATGTCAACTTTTACATGCTACTGCTCTCTGGGGATTGTTAAATGTCAACAGTTTTGTTTATTTTCCTGTCCATTAGGGCCAGAAAGTTCCCCTTTTCCTTACTACACATGTTTTATGTTCAGTTATGACACAAACTCAAGGTAACTTTTATTTCAATGGGAAACACTGTATACGCTTTCTGTGAGCAATTCTAGTTACAAAATTTTAAAAGAATACAAGGGATAACCATTTGATAAGTGCATAAATAGACAGAATAGAGGTATGCCCTAACCACTGTAAAAAAGAATGGTGAAGTATTTTTCCCATTAAATCAATCTTCTCTTTCTAAATAAAGAGGATACCACCATTCTCTTACATGAATTAATTGAATCAAATTTTGTATTTAAGCTGTTACTATATTTTACAGAGTTTTCTTTAATCTATCAAGTTTCAAAAGCATATGAGAAAGGCAGTAATCATGAATAATTAAGTACACATATAGTAGAATGGGTCGAAGAAAAAAAAAATTTTGAATTTCGGAACACTTTTTAGCGTGAAAAAAATTTCAACTGTACTAAGAATAAAAAATTTCCAACTGTGCAGCATACTTAAAATTAATGCGAACATGAAAAACTTTGTACCTACCATGGAACACACCATGTGAAAATGGTTGCACTTTTAGTTCCACCTACAAATCTAGCCAAACAACCATCCAATTTTTTTGATGGTTGTCTGGTTTTTATATTATATTTACAGGTAGTTACAAAGAATTTTAAGGGACTGGGTTTCTTTAGTTTACTGCACTGTTAAGATTCCTTTCTTTTTATATCTACTACACATTTAAAGTCCAGTTTTCTGGAGAAATGAGGTTTGATTAATCTAGATCTGAGTTTTGCTGTAAAATTTTCATCTAGAGCTTCACGTTCACACATTTTATTTCAAATTTGACACCCTTTCACAGCCTAAAAGTGACAAGAAAACTTTGATATTTTTCTTAATGTGTATTGAATGCCAGAATTGGTGAGTGATTTAATATCTTCACTTATGTCTCACAGCATTGACAGACCACACAAGGTTATCTACGGTAGTAAGAAAATGGGTCTTTGGTCAACTAATTCTTATCAACCAAGAATATCTGCTGTACATTTTAACTGCCATAATTTTGAAACATTGTGAAGAAAACTTAGCAAATCAGGATCCAGATCCTTTGTCCCATTTCAGATGGTCAATTGTTGTCAACCAAGTCTTTAAAATGTATGTAAGAAGAATTGTAAAAGCAAGACAAAAGGTTCCAAAGAAAACGAGTATTCATATTATCAAAACTAAACTTTCAACATTCGGATTATTAATTGGAATTCTTGTGTTCCATATCCTCTCCTAATGTTACGACTTAAGTTAAGATATTAAAGCACACGTTAATTCTGTCACTCATTATAGAAATACCAAACTTTTTTTAAGGTAGTGAGAAGGTGTGTCAAACTTGTGACAGAGATTTCGAATAAAAAAATCAGCTTATTATGATGCTAGAGATATATCTGATTGGTGATGAGTAGTAGATATTAAAAATAAAGTAACCCAAAGAATGCAGTAAACGAAAGAATCCTACTACATTGAAAATCTTTGAGACTAGCTGTAAATACAGTGTAAAAACCACATAAAATAATGAATGACTAACTGAGTAGGGTGTAGGAGGAATTCGACATAATGAACGAAGAGAAATTATGATTAACTGAAAACTTTTTTAAAACGTTGCACAAGTATAAAAATTAAATTATTAATTAAAAAATTTAATTTATGTAGGTTATTCAAACTATGAAACAAACAAATTAAACTGCAGTGGAATTATTTCAAAAGCCACTTTTTTTTTCTCTTTAAGTTTTCATTCATTTTAAAAATGATGCATAAAGTTATGCCCTTTTTGTTCTTTGTACAATGGATAACTTTTTTGTACTAAAGTGCTTTAAAATACAAACATTTATCGGTTCGAACCAATATACTATATTAGTGAAAATATGTACTTTTTCATGTATCACTTGTAAATGTTCAGTACGTTTGGCCTGCTTCTGAAAGGATATATTGAATAGGGCAGTTGCAACTACTTTTTAACTGTAAAATAGGATTTATGGTGTACTTACTAAATATACTTCTATTCTGTTCATTTATGCACATAGAATTAATCTATGTTCAAATGGTGCTCACCTTCATATCTTAACTATCTGAAACAAAGAAAGAGATGTTAGTAGTAGTCTAACTAAAAATATTGGGTAAACAGAAATTTTTTTAGTTGTTATAAGTACCCTCGTTCACACTTTCCAGAAAAAATTTAAACATCATGTTACACCTAGAATATTTCGAAAAAGAGAACAATACTATAAAACTGCTGTCATTTAAAAAAAAATTTCTCATGCTATAAGTTATTATTGTTAGAAGTCATACATAGACCTGCAAGTTACATATTATCATGTATATAAATTTTTGTTTTGGACAATACTGTACGGTTGAAATACAAATTTTAATAAAATTTTTTCTTTTCTTTTTCAGTTCATGCCTATCCGAGTCCAGTAGTAAGCTAGAAAGCAACAATTCTAAGTCATGTAGTACGCTAGATAATATCTAGCTAAAGCTCTGTGCCTTTTACTTTGTTAGAAACTTTTTGCAATTTTGTAGTTTTACATTTTGTTTGTTATTGAAAATATACATTGTAAATAAAGTATGAATTTCAGTCTTTAAACACTTACTTTATTTCAAAACACATACAATACTAACTATGTTTCAAATACTGCTCAAGAGATGTACTCCTACTGAAAAAATCATTAATGACAAATTTTTGTTTCATGCAAAAAACTATGATATTTCTCTGTAGTTCGCTTCTCCTTGTATAAAATTCATGTTTATAAACAATATCAAGTGAATCATCCATTAGTTTATTTAGTGAAGACTTTAACTTCTCAATTCTTTCTAGCAATAATGTGGATTGCATTTTTGATGCCATACGCAATGCGGTTTCAACATATTCTTTCCTCTGCAAAAGCTACAGAACACAACATTAATTATTAACTGTACTTACCTTATCCTTCTGTTGTTACCATAAGAAACTTCTCAATTAATATTAATGCAGGCAAAATTTTTGATTTAAGAGTGCTCAGCTGGTTACTTAGAAGAAACAGCTTTTAAGTAACTAATGCTATTTTTCTAGTTTCCTGCTTTTTTTGGATATGCACACTTAAAAAAAAAAATTTAATCACATGCAGAAAAATTTATAAAAAATCTTGTTACTTTTCAATATCTCAATTGATTTTGTTGAAATCAATGTTTATAACTAGAAATTAAAGAAACAATATAATTGAACAATGCTGCAAAAAAACTTCAGCTCTATCATAGCATGTACAAAATATTTATCTGAAAAGAATAAAAACAGGAAACTAGAGAAAGATATATGATTGAATCAGATAGAGTAAAAAATAATAAATGCACAAAAAATCATACAAACATTTTTTATAGCACAGTCAAAGTCCGCTATAATTAACCTGAGATGTGGTGAAGATTTGTTGTATTAAACTTTTTTAGTGGTCCCTTCTGAGCTCCCATTTAACTAACATTATTTTATATGTGTATAGTAGACAGCTGAGAAATCGCTAGCTCATTTATAGTCTACTCTATATCTTACTCTTGTATGCTCTTCACTTTTAAACAAGGACAAACAAGAATGAGAGAAAAAAAATTGGGGAACTTTTAGCTTAAAAGCAAAATCCAGGGTTCATACAGAGATCAGAAGAAGAAATCCAAGGAGTCCAAAATTTTAAGGACTTATCAAAAATTTAAAAAATCTGTGTAAAAGATAACTAGACAATTTTTTTTTAAAATTAAAAAGCAGTTATTACGAATACATAAGAAAATCTAAGGCATTTTATACACAAAAAAAAAATCATAGCAAATTATTAATTAAGTTTACTTGTAACATGTAAAATTAAAATTATTTGCTGTTATTTTTTCCTTCTAAATCTTGCAATTCAATTTTTTTCTTTCTTTTAAAGTGTTTCTTAAACTGTTGGATTCTGAAAGCTAAGTCATATCATTTAGTTTCCCTCCTTGGACAGCAAATTCATCAATGGACTTAGTTCATCTATGCAACGCAATAATCTAAGGAGTTTCTAAGGACTAATTTGGAAATCTAAGTAGTTCCAAGTACTCCTTGGAGACTTTTCCAGTGAGTTTCTAAGGAGTCTGTACGCGCCCTGAAAATCAGAATTAAAAATTCTGAATCTTTTTGTACAGCAGAAAATGAGGTCAAGAAAATATTAGATACTTCACTACTTGTTGATATGAACATTGGTGATATCAAATTGTAGTCAGTCATTGCACAAATTAACAAGTTCTTAAATTTCTATAGTTCTAAACGTAGTATAGTTCTAAAAGTGTTACTTAGCAACTGTAATATCTAGAACAAGTAATATTGAGACATTTTAAAAGCTGAGGTTGAGGTAAAATCATAATTAAAAAGTCTGAATCTTTTTGTACGGAAGAAAATGAGGACTAGAAAATATTATATACTTTACAACTTGTTGATATGAACATAGGTGAAATCAACTTAAAATCAAGTTGTAGTCAGTCATTGCACAAATTTACAAGTCTATTCTAAGTTCTAAAATTTCAACAGTTCTAAATATAGAATAGTTCTAAAAGTGTTATTTAGCAAATGTGATATCTAGAACAATTAATATGGACACGTTTTAAAAGCCAAGCCTATAAAATTATCTAAATAAAAAATAAAACAAAATTTTAAAATAAAGAATCTAAACATGCAATGGTGCTAGATTATTTTTACATCAGAGGTACATAAATATACTAACATGAATTAAAGAGATGTACTAGGAAATTGCATCATGTAGCGTTCAGAATGTATAAATAACAATAAAAAAGATACAATAAAAATTTTCCTAGAGCTAGGAATTTCTATCTACATGAATTTTTAGCCTACAATCAAATTAGTAGGCTAAGATTTGATATAATTTTAGAATTATATGGGAAAACAATACCCCAAAAAGTAGCAAT
Source organism: Parasteatoda tepidariorum (assembly GCF_982258835.1). Taxonomy (NCBI): domain Eukaryota; kingdom Metazoa; phylum Arthropoda; class Arachnida; order Araneae; family Theridiidae; genus Parasteatoda; species Parasteatoda tepidariorum. Next base: position 101,380,753 of record NC_141761.1, read on the forward strand.
CTATCAGCAAATATAAACAAGAAAATTTCTGATTCTAACACTGAAACTGTGTTTTAAATAGTATATTTTTAACAACCAAGATTAGAAGTATTTCAGAAGCAGGAGAATATCGAATTATACAATTTTTAAAATAATATGCAATAACTGAAATGATAATTATTATAGATAGCATTTCACGAATAACAGATTATTAGTTCAAATAACATTTTAGTTAAAAAAAATTTTAAAAAATTGAACTCAATGTGTTTTAAGAATGGATGTACAATTTTAACATTCCCAGAAGAACAGTTGATTTAATATTAATGGATGAAAAAAAAGTAACAAGTTTTAATACAAAGAAAAAAAAAGATTTAAAAAAAATATTTGATTTAAATAAAACATAGTTAACATAAGAATTTGGTTACCAGTGATTGTTTAAAAACTTTTAACTAATCATACAAATTATGCAAATCATTGATGATAAAAAATATATTGAAGCTGCAGTAAACAAATAAATAAAAAAATTTACAGAGAAATCAGTGAAATGATAAACATTTGGTTATCAGAGATTATACTCATTGGCAGGAAAAAAAAGTTATGATTGCCTTTTTACGATCACTGGTTACGCATTAGTCAAATGCTTATTCTTTCTGGATTGACTCCATCAAACGCCACAACATTTCAAACCATGGGGTTGCAAAAACTGCCTCAATTGATGTTTGTTGTCTGATTGATTTTCATATCCTGCCTATGTACGTGTTTCAAGATATCACAAAATACTTCTTCATCATTCATATTTATATTAAAATTACCATCAAGCCAGTAATTATACGTTAATAATAAAAAGAATATAAAAATAATTTAAATTATTATGTACATACATTAAAAATGTGCTAGTAAAAATAAAAAGAAAAACAGCAGCGATCGCCATAGCAACGCATGCAATGAGGACCCATGCACACTGTTTAAAATTACTCTTGAACACAGTTAAAAAATGTGTGGACACCATCAAATCCAAACCAAGACCCATTTTGCCAATGGGTAAAAAAAATTAAAAAAATTCTCAACTCTTATTTTATTTTCCTTCTTATAATATGCATGGGAAATGCTAAGAATGGCTAAAAATGCCAAAGGTAAGAAAAAGTGAAAACCAAAAATTTTAAATTTACGTTTTAGTCCTTCAGAACACACTTTTCAAAAATGAAGAACAATCATTAGTTTTATATGCAGGATTGATACAGGAAAAAAACAGAAAAATCAATTAAAATTTTTTGTGGAGAGAATAAAATGTTTTGTTACTTTGCATGTTTGCAAAACAAAACTGTGTACCTTGTAAATTCATTTAAACCCAATATAAAATCGAATTTTCGCAACAATAAACACTAATTTATCAGAAATAAAAAAAGGACTGAAATCTAAGAAATGAAATAACTGAAGCTTCAAATTACAATAATAAATAATGAATCATATCCTTCTTACCCTTGCAGAAATGGTAGAAGGTGCCAAATTAACGTATCTACATGCAGGGAAAAAGTCCTTCTACAATGAAACTAGCAATCACAGGTGGACAATAAGTTTCGCTTACAAAGATCAGCACATGTGAAGAAGTCGAAAGCAATTTTCAGTTTTAAATTAAAGAGGACAGCATAGAAAATCCAATCCAAACTTAGTTTTAAAGACATAGAAAGAGGAACAGTGTAAGGTTAAAGGCAATGAATTAAAAAATCTTTTCAAGAACGTGCATGAATCTTTGATCACAAAACAATCGAGCTTTGAAGTTGGATATGGGGTCAAGAACATACATATTATTTCTAAAAAATATTGTATTTGAAACACAATCCAATATCTTACATCGAATGTCACAGCAAAATTATAGATTTTTTAATGAGTCATAGTGTTAATCTCCCTTTAGAGCGTTTTTTAAAGCTCTTTTCAACAATAAAAATAAAATTTAAAATAATGAAGCTATGTTTTAGTAACAAACTATATAAACTATTTTACTGAAACAAATAGTCTGAACTTAAAAACAAAAAAGCTTAAATATTTAAAAATATATATAAATGTAGAATTTAATTTAAAAAAAATGGCCAATTTGTCCAGATTTTGCCATCAATATGAAAATTATAAACAGAGTTTGTCAAAGCTCTTTCCTCAAAGTACATGAAAAAATAAAAAATAAGATCCCAGTTTAGATACGTAGCTCTTGAGAAAAAAATATATTGACATAACACTATTTTGCAGTAAAAAATTATTGGGGCTTTAGAATAGATAAATAGTTTAACTATTTCAAAAATTAAACATTTTCAAAAATCGCAAATTCGGCGAGATTTTTAAATCAAGATGGAATTTAAAAAACAATAATTCTCAATTTTTGAAAATTTCACCAAACAGTTGCATTTTTTAATTTTGCTTTCTGTTCTTTCAGAATTAGCATAGGCTAAACTTGATATAACTGTCATAATTAACTGGGGTATACTCACAGCAGTTATGAAAGTATATTATTCGTAGAAAGCATTATTTCATGAAATGACAGGGCCAAAAACAGCCTTAAAATCAATGAATTATTCAAAATTTTAGTATATTTTTAGAGCACAAACCCTTTCTGTTTTCATAAAACGTTATGTTGATATGAACATTTTCTGCCAAGTCAACAGCCAGCACAGGATGATAATTGGTCAAAATGAAACCTTTTAGGGCCCACTGTCATACATACATGCCAGCATGAATCACTCATTTCCTGGCCTATACTCAAGCATGCTAGAAAACTTTATTGTTCACCACATATTTGTGTTAATGTTCCAGATCATTTTAAAACTATTATTTTTTGCACAAGGTAGCATTGTATGTCCATAGGATTAGATATACATGCAGACTCAATCTTATACTTGAAATGAGAGACTTACGTGAATATGGTTTTGTATTATATAAACATGAAGGGAAAAAAATACTTTCAACAGCTTTTTAAAATGAGCATCATGAAATGGTTACAATAAAATGAGTTTTATTTTTGCTAGAGCATTGTGTATTTGAGATGGCAGTATAATTTTTAATCGATAGTTAGATTTTTCAGTTTTTAATATTACAGTGAGAATGGTCAAGATGACTAAAACAGGGTCGGTCAGCCAAGTAGGGGCCTAGGAACCTGCAACAAAAAAGTAACTCTACTGTGCAGAAATCTCAAAAAGTAAAAACCAGCCTGTCCCTACGAAGACGACCTGGGACGAAAACAGACCTGAAAATCGAAACTTGGAATGTACGCTCACTCTACATGAGTGGGACTCCGAGAAATCTCATAGACATTTATGAAACCTATAATATCAACATTTTAGCTATACATGAGATTAGATGGCTTGGAATTAGAACTATAGAGAAAAAAAAACAGTGACGTCTACTACAGTTGCCAGGATAAGTATCACACTTTTGGTACAACTTTAATCGTTAACAAGAGTTTAAAACAAAGAGTAATTGACTTCAAGCCTGTAAATGAGAGAATCTGTAAATTGCTCATGAAAGTCAAACTTCAAGGCAACATGAAAGGCAAACTTTAGCATGCACCAAAAGATAAAGACGACCCTAAAAGGATGGTTTCCACTACATTTAGAAACTGACCCATGATGATTGCCCTCAAAAAGACATTAAGATGGTAATTGACGACTTTAACGTTAAGATTGAGACTACCTTGTATAGTTGAATTACTATAGCAAAAATTGTGCCAAATAGTTCATTCATAAATATGATTCCAAAATAAACCTCAGTGATAGAGACACTATAATATATTCTAATAGTTTGGATCATAAAGCATCAAACTAAAGTACATTATTAAAGAACACATTCCTATTACAGTAATTCCATTGATTAAGGCATAACGGCAAAAAGCCTTTCAACCAAGACTCTCATTCTTCGAGATAAACATATGTTTGCACCTCCCATCTTAAACGGAATAAGATGCAATTAAGAATATAAAGGGAATAAGATAACAGGCATAAATAACTGGTTCAATTACACCAATTATAAACATATATTTGCTCACAAATAATATTAAAATAAGCATTTTTCATAAATGCTAGAGCCTTTAAGGAACAACTTTAATACAAAACATTAGTTTAAAACACATATACAATAAATATCAGCTTAGTTTCAGTAAAAAAGAGAATTAAAAAAAATTGTTTTTATAACAATGATTAAATTATAATATTTGAGAAAATGTTACTTTAAACTGAAGTTGCATACTTCATAAAAATTAGTTGTGAAATTGTGTAATCACTTTTTACCTGCAATAAATCTGGATCAAGCTTGGGACATTGGCTATTTCCTTCAGCACCTTCAATATTAGGAGTTGTTCCATTATCAAACATGTCAGAATAATATGTCATCAATTTAGAAATGCACACGTCATTGTGTTCCACAATTATTTTATAAGAAGCTTCGACATCATTTAGATACTTAGCTTTGATAATCAGCATTTCTTGCTTAAAAACTTTGCTCAATTTCTAAAATAAGATGAAAAGTTTAGCTATCAAACTTTTAGGTTAGTTTCAAGTTGATTTATAAAAAAAATATATTCAGAATGCTATAATTTGTGCAAAAAAAAAAGTTTAGTTTCCAAGAAGAAATTGAAAACAAAATATAGTATGCCATAAAATAATAACAATATATACAAAGAATAAAATAATATATATATAAAATAAGAGCACTTAAAATTTTAAATAAACTTAGCAATCTAGCTTCCTTTATTAAGCAAGATGAATTTTATAAGAGTAAATGTAATTTAATTTTTTAAAATTAATTAGATAATTTAATCATAGAAAATAAGTCACTATTAATTTAAGGTTAACATAAAATATTTATGAATTGAAAAATAAAATACACATAAAATAATTATCGGAAAACAATATAAATTATCGAAAAAAAAGAAAGTATAATCTGCACTATTGGAATAAAATTTAGGTAATTTATATATATATATATATATATATATATATTAACCTTAGAATTTTCTTTAGAACTTAGCAATCTAGCTTCCTTTATTAAGCAAGATGAATTTTATAAGAGTAAATGTAATTTAATTTTTTAAAATTAATTAGATAATTTAATCATAGAAAATAAGTCACTATTAATTTTAGGTTAACATAAAATATTTATGAATTGAAAAATAAAATACACATAAAATAATTATCGGAAAACAATATAAATTATCGAAAAAAAAAGAAAGTATAATCTGCACTATTGGAATAAAATTTAGGTAATTTATATATATATATATATATTAACCTTAGAATTTTCTTTAGAACAAAAAGTTATCAGTTTCCTGCAATAATTTCCTTAATGGTGTGGCATTGAACAAATCCTAATACTTTAAGATCAATTACTAGAACAACTGTATACCACAGTTGAATTAAAAAAAAATAACCTGTATCAATCAGTTAATATACCATGACAGCAATAATTAAAATTTGTTAAAGAGTTCTTCAAGACTTCATCCAGTTCAAGAGTAGGACTTCAATAATCTCAAAACAAAATCATGATTACAGTAATGTTGATTGAAATCTATCATTTTTAAATCAGACAACTTCATCCTATACGATTTGTTACTAGACCTGCTGAAAATAACAAAATAAGCACATGACCCCTGAAATCATCACCATAAAAATTTGACATTGCAAAATTGTTAAAATGCACCACCTGCAAACAAACAAAACTATATTCTTGAACCACTTACATAGTTAGTGTATGATTACTAAAGGTGTTACCAGGGTTGAGTAGGAAATAATGAGAATTAATATACATCAAATGAGAATCATATAGACTGCATAAACAAATTTTATGCATACTGTTTAAAAGTCAATCACGTCTTTAATTTGTTAGATTTATGAATAATTCACATAATTTAACTGTTCGTAACATTATCTTTAAAAGAGAGAAATATCTTTATTTGTTAAAATATAAAAATAACTATTGGTATCATTTAGGACACACCATTTTAAAAAAAAATTTGATTAGAAAAAAAAAAGAGTAGCAATCTTTTTTAAGCAATATATTGCATAAGTAATTATTGCAACATTAAAAAATTATAATAATGTAGGTGAGTAAGGAATACTAAGTATGAAAGTTTTATTTTTAAAATGAAACTTACGCAATGAAAAAAAAACATACTTTAAACACTCCTGAATTTTTCAAAGTATAAATATTAATAGGTACTGAATAAAAAAAAATTATCATGAATAAAAAAATCTTACTGAGCCCAAAATATAGAGCATAGTTACAGAAGTTTTGATACAATATAATAAAATATTAGGTGAACCGGAAAGTAATGCCACTTAGGTGCATTTGATACATGTTATCAAGATTTTATTTTTTATGAATAATTTATTCACCATCGTTAGCAACAACCTTTCAATGCCGGATCGGGGGAAAAAATTTATTGGTTTTTAAGATTAACGAATATTTTATGTGCCGAACGACAATACTTTCCAAAAAAGTTTAGATTGGAAAAGAAACATAAATAGTTATCAAAAAGTAAAGCATGGATCAAGTTATAGAAAATTTATAAATAAGATAACATTTACTTGAATAAGGTCAATCAACAGACATGATGATGCATTCATAAAGTTTCTGTAAGTATTTAACAACCTTGCTTCCCATTTGGCTTTCAATTCCATTATTTTATTATCCATTTCCAGGGAAGATGTGTATTTTTGAATTATCAGGCACAATTCTTTTGGTATCTGTAATAATATAAAGTGCTTTATACATAATAAAAAAAAATTATAACTAATACATTAAATGCATTAATTAAAAAAATAGATGCTGGAATGAAAATATTTTTAATCCTAGCTAAGTGAAAATATTTTTGAATTGTTAAACTCAGTTCGGCTTAGGCATATATTTTAAAATAAAATGCTTGTGAGATATTAAAAAAAATTAAAAGCGAAATAATTCAATGTAATCTACAAATAAGAATATATATATAATTTTTGTGTTTATGTTGAAATGAAGCTATTGTTGCACTTATTTTATTTAAAATATAGTTTTCAACTATACTAGAAACAAGCTTATTGAAGAGAGCTGTCTTGTTTAATTTTACTTTCTTAAGAATTTTCAGTTAAAAACAGTACTGTTTAATTTTAAATAAACTCAGATTTTAGAATTATTTCTCGAAACATATGTTTCCTTTTTACACATTTTTCAAACCAAGCAAAATAATGAAGGTACTTGGTCCTTGCAAAATAATGAAGGTTGAATTTGTGAAGGTACCGCTAAACGGTAGTAAATTCGGCCTGGACAGATCCCTGTTAACCATTATAGTGAACGATAAAGTTCAGCTTTTAATTCCATAGATGCAATGTTATTTTAGTGCTTGTTAGATTAGCCACACTAAATCATTCATTTCAGTATAGATTCCATTTAATTCCAATGAAAATTACCTTAGAAATAAGAATAATTTTTTTTTTTTTTGCTTCAAAAATAAAATGTTATGTATGCATTTAATTTAACAAAAGTAACAAAGAAATTAATTAAACCACTATTTCTTTTGCCGTTAATTTTTTGGAAAATATTTTAGATTCCCTATGAATGAAGGAAGAGAAACAACTGTTATATCCTAGATTCTAAGATTCTTATCCTAGGAGATCGAGTCTAATATTTTTTAGTTTATATATTAGAATAAAAATATTAATAAGTATATATAAGTAAATATTTATGGTCTTTTTGAGCATTTACAATATACAATCTCACATCCCAAGTGACACAAATACCCCTAGAATATCGTAATGATATCAAACATATATTGCAATATTAAAGTGATATCATTAAGGTATTTTAAGGATACTTGTATTACTTAGAATTATAATGTAAGTGCTAGTTTGGATGAAAAATGCCATTGTATGGAGTATCAACTGTTTAAAATGGATAAATTATGTTGCCGATACATAACTTAAAACTGAACAGTCTACGTGTATGGGTTCTTTTTAATTTTAAGACGTTTTATCCCATCATTTTGGATTATTTTAGAAAGCAAAAATCAATGATCTTCATTGTAATAACTTAAAAAGGATGAAAATTACAATTGAACATGTAATATGTTTTAGTATTGCTCTGAGAACTAAGCGATTTCTAAGATATTTGTAACAATTATAAATCTGGATTAAAAAAATAATCCACACACTGCTAAAACATTTAGAATTAATAATTGTCAAATTTATTAAATCTTGATTGGTAAAAATATCTCAAACAATGAAGAACTGCACCAGGACTATTCTAATAACCAACAGGGTATCTGCTACATTTTAGATTTTCAAATCCATAACTTCTCATGAATAATTCCAAGAATTTTTCATGACTTACCGAATTTACTATTTTCACCATAAAAACACAACAATAAATTTAAAAAAGGATTATAATAACATTAATTGAAATTATGGGTATAACTAAAACTGTTATACTCTGCATCTTCATATTTATTGATTTTAAGCTTAAAAAATAAAGAAAGAGTAGAAGCAATAAAATAGCTTTAAAAAATATATATATATATATATATATATATATATATATATATATATATATATATATATATATATATATATATATATAAAGCAAATGACTAAATACTGTCAGATATATGTAGTAGTTATTCAAAGCTGTTTTATTTCTTCGTTAAAGTAAGTGTAAATATAGCCTAAACAAGAATTTTAAATTGACAAAAAAAAAACTAATTAAAAAAATTTCTGAAATCTCAGAAGTTTAAAGATAATTGTTCTTTCTTTCATTTTTTGCAAGAAGACCATAATTTTTAAAGAACAGGATAATAACATCTCATACTTTAATGAAATATGACTATGAGTGGGAATTTTTCTACAAATTCAGACATTTGGAGCCTCGGAACACTGTGACATAAGGAGAAGGGGGTAAATTCCATTTTAAAAATAAGATTTTTCAGTGACCTAAATCCATGATTTTTTTTAAAAAGTAGTTAAAATCATGACCTTTCATGACAAATTTTGTTCAATACCGAAATCCATGACTTTTCAGGTGCACGGATACCCTGAACCAATGCATGTTAAGTTATGGGAGGAATGGCTGAAATGAAATGGAATAAACTTTAAGGCTCAAAAAATTTCGCTTAGTATAAAGCCAACCCACTAACCCAGTCTCAGCCTAGTAGCTCAACTTAATTGTTTATGCAGATTACAGTTAAAAAGATAATTTTTAAATGTTTCCTTAAAAATGAAAATAAACAAAATAACAAATATACATTTTCCTTAAAATTAATAAACTCATACTCTTCTTCTTTCACAATATTTAGAACAAAAACATGGGCTTCTTTAATCATTTTCAAGAACTCTTCTTTCTCTTTCTCCATTTGTTGGTAATATTTAAAACCATACTGGTGCCAGTCATCAAATGCTTCAGTAACTTTTTTGCGATGAGTTAAATATTAAAGAAAATAAGCTACATCTTTTTATTTTATTTTGAACCACAATATTGTAACTGAAATTTTGTGTTCAAATTATACACTAAAAGAAAATAGAAAGACATTTATTTATTATGTTAAAAGATTGTGTTATCTATTAAGATGCAGTTCAGCTTGATGCTAATCAGGCATTAATTTATTTTTTTCGCACTACCATTGATTATCTGAGAAATGATTTATATTCTTTTAATAAATATAGATACACTACTCTACAAAAATAGAACAGACGCTTTAAGTTTTTGGCATTTGCAAAATTTCTCAAGAAATAATTAGGGAATTATTTTATAACTTTAGACTAGATATTATTTTATAACTTTTATAATTTAGGTCATGTGATTTCTCATATGTATCAATAAAGTTTAAACCTTACAGACGTTTAAGGGACTAGTAATAAATTACAAATGAAAAAAAAGTGTTTTTGAACAGAATATGCCAGAGAAAAAAGATATAGCAACAAGCTTGTAACTTGAAGCAATTATTTTTGTAGTCACATGCAATTACTACACAAAACTTTGTAAAGCTAGCTGAAATATTCATTGAGATATAGACATATTTTATAAAAGAAAAAACTAATTTTTTCGCCTTACATTTTCTTACTATAACTATAAAAATATACAATAAAATTCAACAAAAGTTTTGGAATTTTTATAAATTAATAATAAAAATATTTTAAAATTTGAAAGAAAAAAAGAACCTACCAAATTACTACTTCGAAAATTGATAAAAACTTTCAAATTTTGAAGATATTCAAATTGAACTTTTTTTTTTACATGTTGCCAAATACAGTTAGAAAAAAAATTAAGAAAATTCTTTAAATATTTTTTACAGATATGCAGTATGAAAGCACTAATTTGAATGCTCATGGCTTGTGCAATTTCTAACAAATTTTTTTCAAATTTTAAAAATATGTTTTTGTTATTATTTAAAAATTAATCCAAATATTTTGTTTAATTTTATAGAACATTTCTATAATTACAATAAGAAAACTTATGGCTAAAAAATTAGTTTTTTTTTTAATAAAAATGTTCATGTCTATAAATATTTAAGCCATATTAACAAAATTTTTTGCAAGCTTATTTCTATAAAAATACTTTTTTCATTCGAAATTTCTCGCTGGTTCTTCAAGCCTATGAAAAGTTTAAACTTTATTGATACATGTGATGAATCGCATGACCTAAACACCTCTAAAGTTATAAAATAATTCTCTAAAAATAAGAGTGTCTTCAATTATTGCAGGGTAATGTACATATATATAGATAAACAATTTCTTCAGTTATATTAGTTTAGAATATCGATCATCTAAAATAAAATAATAACCTTATTTATTAATACAACTTTTAATTTAATACAACTTAAAATTTTTTAATTATAATTTTTTAGCCAAAAATATGAACTAAATAGCAAAAATTTTCATAAAATAAATTAACCATGATTGACTATTAAAATAAATATACAAAAAAGAAAGAAAAGAAATTAAAATTTATTATTAATTTTTATTAATTATTAATTTTTCGTGGGAGCAATATAAGACAATGGCAGAACAGTTATGTGTTTCCAAGATTTTGACTTAACAATAGAAATTTAAACAGTGACAAATACTTGTTTTGGCTTTTAAATATAATATTTTGATTAAAGTAATAACAATTGACCATGAATATCATATTCATATAATTAACAATTATTATTCACTCATTCTAAATAAATAGCTTTAAAATAAAATAAAAAAATGAATGAAAAAAAAATATTGTGTTTTTAAATTAGACATTTTTTTTCAAATTATTTTGAATTATAAAAATACTTTAAGAGCTTATAAAAAATGAAAATTCAAAAGTTTTCTCTCTAGACATACAGCAGAGATTTTAATGAACAAGAAGTAAAAATAAAGGAGTAATGATATAAGAGGTAATGATATAACAATAAAATTAAGGCTTAAGAAAATTTACAATAACAGCATCACAAGTTTTCATAAAATTGAGATAAAAAGGATATTAATCGGTATATTTTGCAACAGGAGGGTAAGAGTAAAGAAGATAAAAATTTCTATCATATTCAAGCAGCTTTTCTAAACCACGGCCACTTGTTAGACCATCAATAAAAGCCTCCTATAATAGTTGAAAATATAATTATTAATAAAAGAAAATTAATATATCAATAAAATGAAACTAAAATAATTAATGTTAAAAAATAAAATATTTATCGACTTCAAAAGGATTAAAACATTTCGTGTTGCTGCTTCTTTTTTTAAAAAAATGTATGAGAATTTGTAACTTAAATTTTTAATAAACAAGATATTTAGAATAAAGATATTTATATTTCATCAGATGATAAAAGTATATCGCAAGTCAAAATTACGGCAATATTTTCATTTTTTTCCTGATTATGCACATACAGTAAACATTATTGGAAGCAAAAAATTTTAAAATTCTATAAAATTTGTCTATTTCTTTTCCTTGATTTTTAAAATTTGTTTGATTTGTATTTAGATTTTTTGGATTTGCGTTTTGGCAAGCATTTTTACTACACAAAGAATAACATATTTCATTAAAATTGTAAACTTTATTCATTCTTTGTACTGTAAGTTTTAATTTAAAACTCATTTTGTTATTTTTTTTTTTATAAATCTAACACACAGATATAAATGGACTAATGAAAATTAGCAATGACAAAAAACACATTTCAGTTTCTACTCCTTTAGATCAGTCAGGGGTGATTGTGAGCCCAAGTCAAAATTCCGGAAAATTTCTTGAGTTAAAAAAAAAAAAAACAGTTTAAATTGAAAAGTTAGAAAAAAATGTAAGCAAGTTTTTTTTTCCCTTTTTCTCAATATTTCTTGGTTTACTTAAAATATATTTAAAATTTTACACATACCTATACCCTTTACATATACCTATGATGACCTGGATAAGTAATTAAAATTTACAAATATGTCTTTCTTTCTTGAGTTAATGATTATAACAACTATTTACTGATAAAAAATGAATATTAATCATGAATATAAGCTTATAAAGTATCTGGCTCTCCCTTACAAACAAATAACTTGTGTTTTTAAGTTCCACCTTTGAAAATTTGATTTTCGGAAACTTCTGCGATCAATGATTTTTTGAAACGTCTGGACCTTCGATCTCCGGAAACTTCCGGATCATTGCTAGCGAAAAATCTGGAAATCCGGATTTTTTCCGCAGCACAATCAGCCCTGATCAGTTCTAAATTTAGTTACTTCTACCTCTGTTCTAAGTGAAATTTAAGAAATTTGAAAATAAAAGAAACATACAACAAAGGTTTTTAAAAGATTATTTGAAAACATTTTTAAAAAATGATAAAAAAAAGATATTGAGAATGACAGATAGCTTATATTGAGTTAAATTAAGTAAAGAAGAGATGTTTGATTAACAAAAAGGTTTTTATCTTTATATAAAAACCACTTCACATTATTAACGGCGTTATAATTGAATTCTATATCAATATAGCACATTTTAGAAGTATGACATGTCATATTTTGTACTCTAAAATTTAGGGATTTTTAGCTTTTTTTAAATATTCTTTAAAAAAATACTGAATCCACTAAGCAATCGATTAATCTATTTCTAAATTATAAATGCTTAATAAAGACATATCATAAGAAAAAATGCATTAAAATGATAGAGTCTATGTAAGTGATATAAGCAAGTAAGTTCAGTAGGTGGGTCACTTCAATAAATTAATATTCATAATCTAAAAAAAAAAAAAAATACTTAAAAAATAACCGCTCACAATTCATATGCAAAGTTACTACTATTTCAAAGGACAAACGATGAGAACGATGAAGAAGGCTGTTACATAAACAAAAAAAGATAAATAAATAAAAGATAATAAAAATAAACAAATAAAATCTATGATTCGTGAGTTCTTAAATAAATAAGAGATTTTTTTTTATGACATAGTCTAAGGTAAAATGCATGAAAATGATAGAGTCTATGTAAGTGAAATAAACAAGTAAGTTCAGTATGTGGGTCACTTCAATAAATTAATATTCATTATCTTAAAAAAAAATTTCTTTAAAAAATAATCACTGTCAATTCAAATAATTTAGCAAAGTAACTAACATTTCAAAAGGGAAACAATGAGGAATGCAATTAATGAAACTTAAAATAAATAAATAAAATCTATAATTCAGGAGTTTTTAAATGAAATAGATATTTTTTTCAACAATATAATTTCCATATTAATTAGTAGTAGAATTCCAAGAGAGGGGAAATCACACAGGTATTTTATCCTAAAAAATGTATTAAATATATGTGAAAACAAAAAATTGCGCAATAATATGCTACATTAAGGTGCAATGTTTAATGTAATTGCATAAAATAATAAAAGAGCCTCATAATTTAATTGTCAGGTAATTAAAAGTACCCGTAAGAGAGGGGACAAAGAAAATCCCACATTTTTGACATGCATTGTTATTTCTACTATATTCTGTGACTTGGAACATCTTAAACATTATTTGTAATTTTTTTTTTAGTTATCACATTTCAAGGTAAAATAAATTATTATAAGACTTTTTAAATTGCCTACACATTTTTATTAACTTCAAAAAATGCAATGTAACAGAGGGGACATTTTGCAAATTTGACAAATAGTTACACGGAAATATCATGCCATTTAATTAAACATTGCACCTTAAAGTAGCATATTATTGCACAATTGTTTTGTTCTCACATATATTTAATAAGTTTTTATGATAAAATACCTGTGCGATTTCCCCTAAGTTACGCTTGGAATTCTACCACTGGTTTCAGTAGGCATGGAATTCAACAGTAGCATTTCTACAAAGAAAAAAAAAAAACATCTTTAGTAAGTTGTAGAAAGTCAAAATAAATGTTATGCTCTTTAAATATTATTCTACAAAATAAAAAATTTCCCATCTTTTTCAAAACTAATCAATAAATTGTGTTAAGCCCCCTACATAAAATTGTACTCAAATTCACTTGCTTTGCACTAGTTTCCAACAGAAACATAGGGTAAACTGGCTTTCTGATGAAGAGAGGGATAAGAAATTATAATTTTATAGACACAGTTTAAAAAATTATTATTAGATGAAAAAGTTCTCTTAAAAAGAATTTTAAAACTTTTTATAAAATATAATATACACGAGTTCAGAAATTGCACATTAATTTCGTGTTATCTCTAATATGGGTAATAATTCGCAGGTCGAGAACTTTTAAAACAAATGTTCTAAAAAGATAGACTATTTGTGTAGTAGAGTTAGGTACTAATTCGATAATTTGAACCACTGAATTGACCGAGTCATACAATTCATCATCTTGAAATAATTTTTATCTCTAATCACTCAATCATGTAACTGCTTTTTATCCAGATTATAATTTTAGCAATTTTAATTTAAAAATTCTTTTATTTCAAATTAATACAGCACAGTTTATTATTAAAACCTATTCTGAAACTGTAGAATTCTTATGAACCGAACAAAAATTTAAGTTTGAGTCAGAATTACAAAGATTATTTATTTTTTTCGAAAAAATAAAGGCATTTATAACAACATTAATGTTCATATATAAACCAGAAAATATAAAAAATATTAAATATTTAAATACTAATATTTTTATAATATTTAATAATATTTTAAAAATATTTTTAATACTATTTTTATTATTGAGATTGTACTTCAAACTGAGATACTCAAGTGAACTGATTTGATTTGCTCAACTCTACAGTTATTCTACATTTTCGATCATAAACTATAACAACAATAACAATCATAAACTATAACAACAATAACAATCACAAACCATAACAATAACAATCACAAACTATAACAATATTAACAATCACAAACTATAACACTGTAAGAAACTGGCCTCTCGATGGCACACTAAACTTTCTTTTAGGTTCTTTCCTTTTCCTGAAGAGTAGTGGCAGTCGAGATTAAAAAGATGGATGGCGGTTTTCGATAAACATTCTGTCTATGTTAATATTTATCTGTTATCTGTCATGTGCATCTATAGCTTTGAATAAATTAATTTAAGATGCAGGCGACTCGTCTTTTGTGTGAAAGTTTAAAAGTCTTTACAACAGTAACGATTATAAACTATAACAATAACAATTATAAACTATAACATTTTTGATATAAAATCAAAAACTCAATATTTTCAAACATACTAACAATGTGACTAATTTGTCCATTTTGGAATTGAAAGTATTTGTAAGTTATAAATGTCAAAATTTTACCTGGTCTGACACATGCTTTTTTGAAAAAGAGTTAATGCATTCTGGGTCCCTCTCAAAAATATTAGTGCGAGGAGATACTACATCATTACAGTTCACAACACTATTTTGAAATTTTTCACATGATATCTGTACCTGGAAGAATTTCATTTGTATATTTCTTGTTAAAATATGGAATCATATAACACAAGAAGATAATAAATTATAATATATTGTTAGATGAAAAAAATTAAGCAAAAGTTGATAATTTAAAAAAACATAATTAATACTAAAAAATAGTAAAATAGCATAGCAATGTGAAAATACATATTTTAAGACGCAAACTCATTGATACATATTTTAAGATATCAATGATTTAAGATATTTCAAAACGTAACCTTACTGATACCGTAACTAAACATATTTTAAGATATTAGTTACCATCTAAAAATATGTTTATTCAACATATTATCTGAAATATGTTTGCATAAGAACTTTGACCTCTTTTAAGAGGCATGTCTTTATGAAATGTCTGAAATATGCTGATTGCTATTTAATACTAATACTTCAGGAAAATTTTTTAAAAAAATAACTGAATTCTCCATTTTTTTTTTTAAATTATTGAAATTAGTCAAAATACTAAAAAATCATGTTTACTTAAAATAATTTAGGAATTATTTAAAAGAAATCTCCACATGATAAAAATTTCACTCAACTCACTTCATTTTCTGCTACTTCTTCAAAATCAAGCAATTTTAGATGTGGTAGTACTGAAATTATGTGAAGTCTGACATCAGATAAATCTTTAAGAGGATTTCCTTGAATACCAAGACTAATCAGGTTCTTAAACTGAGTCAAATAATTGATCTAAATAAAGAAGTAGAAATAACTTGAAATTTGCAAAATAATAATAATAATATATATTTTAAATAATATGAAATACGTCACAATATAGAAAATCAGAATTTTAACTAGGACATAGGGAGAAAAAATTATTATTGTTTTTAAAATAATATATATTTATGTAATTTAGAAAATAAAATTATTAATTATATTATATAACATTAATAGATCACATATATAATATCATTAACATATTTAAAACATTATTAACATATTTACATTGGTATAACTAATATATTTAGATATATTATACATTTATATTAAATATTGTAAACAATATTACACATCAAAACTGTAAAATAAGTTATTGTATAACTATAATGACAGTTAAAATTTTCACAATCCTTCGAGATCAGTAGGATTAGCCATCATTGTAAAAATACAAATTCTGTAGATTGTTTCAATAGAGTGTCATAAAAATGTGTAGTGACAATATACTTAAAAATATAAGTGCTAACGGTGGTTCATCTATAAAATCTGATTTTAGAAATTCTATCAGGAGGTGATCAAAGTAATTCTAAAAATTCGATTAAGAGGAAATCAACGCAATTCTAATTCAACAGTCAAATCTAAGAATATTTTAAGTATTTAATAAGAGAAAAGAAAAGAGATTACATTGCAATTTTTAGCTCAACAGCTACATTCAGTTCTTTTTTTTTTTTCATTGCGCATGCGCGTCGTTACTTCTACGCAAGAAAATTGTTACTTGACGGGAACAATAAGAAAGATCCTTATATTTCTCAAAGTCAGAGATTAGGGCTCAATTCAAAGGATGAAAAAAATTTGACGTTTGTTACAAAATAATACAACATTTTAAATAATTTATGGCATTTTATTTGACCAACCTACAGAATTAGGTCTGTTACAAATATCAATATCTCAATGACATATACTTCAGGCTAACTTCATATGCATTCATTTTATAACTTTATTTAGTCAATCTTCGTATACATTCATATTCCGCCCTGCTGGTGAGGTGGTTTTCGTCTTTGTCAGCTACAGTTTGTACTGCAGTTTGATTAAGACTGGGTTTCTAATTTGACCGCAGTTCCTTTGATCACAATGATCCTAAGTCAACTCTAATGTAATGTCCTTGCTGGTTTTAGAACCAGAAAAGTCTACATATATTGGGCAGTTGGGGAGCAAGGTATGGAGATTGGGTCTACTACTATTATCTGCTTTCTGACCTAAATTGTGGTAGCACAATGTGCACACACAAAAGTATTTTCTTTGGATCTTCATTCAAGATCAATCCTAGATCCTCACGATCGATGTAGATCCTTGGCGATGTTGACAATAATTTCATATACATACATTCATATATAGTTTCATATACATACATTCTATATAATTTGTTACACATGGTACTAGGTACATCATCAAAACTAAATTTCTCATCCAGTACCTATTAGATTGGAGGGCAATTTGTATTTGTGTGGGAATAGTAAATTACACAATTTTAAAAATAATAAATAAAAGCGTTACAAAAAAGTCCTGATTTTTTGTTTTTTTGATAATCGAAATTCTACTGAATTTTCTTAAAGCAAATTATTCCAAATACCACCTCTTTTGTTTCAACAGATAATATGCATTTGAAGTGGTAGTGAAATAATAATTAAGGTACACATATCTTTTACTAAAATTTCCCTAGTAATTATAAACATTATAACAAATTTAAGTACATAAGTGGGTGATATTTAAACATCAAGGTGGGCAAAATTATTTTATATTAGTTTCATTCAACTAATAACCAAATATTGAAGTTTAAATTCAACTTATGTTACTTATCTGTAACAAAAAATTTATACAAATTATAAATCAATACTAAAAGGAATCTGCATCAAACTAGCAGCTATGCACAATGGAATAAGTTTTTAATAGGTAGTGATTTAGAGAAAATTGAAAGTTAGGTTTATTTTAAAATTAGAAAAGCATGACAATTAAGAGATTATTTGAGTGAATGCTTGAGTGAAAATTTATAAAGAATAAGTTTTGTAAATAAAAAAAGGTTAATAACAAGAGAGATAGGCATATTCTTTAAACATGTTTTCCTTTATAAAAAAATATATAAGATTTTTAATACTTAAACATTAACAAAAATTATCTGTTATTAACACTAAATAAACCTATAAAACAAGCAAATAATGTATTACTCTAATAGTTATAGAATAATAAACATAATATAAAATACCACAGAACAAATAACATGGGAAAGCTTAAAACAGCAAGCAATATTTAAAATATCATCCTGCGAGAGATTTCTGTGACCGAAGTGTCGAAAATTAAGATACTTTAAAATCTAATTTAAAGAAATGATACATACATTGTCAAAAGATTTTAGGTTGTTGTATCTAACTAAAAATGTCTCTAATTTTTTCAATGATTCCATATTTTGGAGAATTTCTATTTTATTGAAAGATAAATTCAGAAATTTCAGACAAATTAAATCATTGAATCCTTTTATAAGCTTGATGGCATTGAAAGACAAATCTAAAAGAAAATGAAGACACAAAACTGAAAGTAAATTGTAAATTAAAACTAATATTTTAAAAGAGTAAAAACAGTATGTTTAATTTATTGGTGAAATTATAGCCATGCTTTTTACATGCAATTAATTCGTAATTATTTTTTGGAGAAAATTTTTAAATTTTCTCTCTCTATATATATATAAAAAAAAATACAATGCAATTTAGATAAACGACAAATTTTTAACTTGTATATAAAACGAAACCACAACAACTTAAACATATTCACAACGGTTATAAATTGCAATGCATATTTATGATTATTGAAAAAATATAGCAATCATTATTAATGATAAATTTTACATCATTAACTAAAAATAGAGATTTCAGCAAAGTTAACCATGAATATTTACATTATTTTTCAATATTTCAGTTTCAAGTATTTTCATCAATAATAATACAATTCATTAACATACTGATTTATAATCAAACATAGTTGTTGAAATGTTAACATAGACTGCGCGGTGCAAAAAAATACGATAACACTTTAAAAACTTTTGATCCAATCAATGTAATTTTGTATACTAGGACTTGATCTTTAAGGCCCTGACTTTAACTATGCAAATTAATTTACAGAGTCAATAAAGTTACAAAATTGACCCTCAAAATCTAGAAAATATGGTTCCAGTAATTTAGGCTGGAGAGAGATCAAATGTTTGTGCCCTGTAATGATATCTTCTT
The DNA here is from genome assembly GCF_982258835.1 of Parasteatoda tepidariorum. Lineage (NCBI taxonomy): Eukaryota > Metazoa > Arthropoda > Arachnida > Araneae > Theridiidae > Parasteatoda > Parasteatoda tepidariorum. Next base: position 101,400,505 of record NC_141761.1, read on the forward strand.
TTTGCATATTTTGTCATATCTCTAACATAACAAAGAATCTCAAAAAGTTTCAGCAAGCAATTTTTAAATTCATTTATCCAACGGTAGCAATTTCATGTGAAAAATTTATTTTTACACTCCAAATTACTAATGATCGAAACATTTTTGACTTGTAATGTACTCAAAATTTTGCAATATGTTAAAACAATGTAATTTTGAATGAAATCACCCAAATTTTTAAGAGAATCCTTTGAATAGTTCTAGAGGAATAAAAAATTAGAGATATATAAAAGTTAGTATAAAGATATAAAAATACATAGAAAAAGGATAATAATATAAATCAAATTAGGGCTATCCACTATTTTTTGAGGGTAAAGAATTCTAATTGGTAGAAAAATACATGTTTATTCAAAGAAAGTATATTTTATTATTTAATTTCATAACATTAAACATTGAAAGCATTTATTAATTAGCATAACTAGGGCAAGGTTCTAAACCCAATAGGAATGAGCCCTAGTACATAAAAATAGAATCATTAGATCAAAAGCTATCAATGTGTTTTCTTTTTTTGTACACTCTACTTATAAATGTATACTGTAAATTTCTGTAAACAAATAAAAAAGTATAAATGGTTTGATCATAACTACTGACTTTTATTTCTTAATAATTTAAGGAATTTTCAAGAATTGTAACTTGAAAAAAAAAATACAATTTCTTAAAAAAAAAATTTGAAAAATATTTTTATTGATTAAAATATTTATGTAAACAAGGAAGATGACAAAGGAAAGGTTGATGACAAAGATGTAGATGACAAAGGAAAGGTTCAACCAAACTAAATTTGGAATATTTAAATAATATAACAGTACAAAATACATTATAAAAGAAGTATAGATTAGACACGACTAAAAAAATATGTCAGTAAGATATCGCATTTAAACTATCACAAATCTCACTAAGAGTGATTAAACATAATGCGATACACTTCATTATAAATTACTTTCTTAGAAGTTATTATTTTATAGTAAGTAGTAAAATAGCTTAGTTTCAATAGCAACACAAATATTAATATACTTTATGAATATAATAAAAATATATATGGTGCTTCAAAACAGTTTATAATTTAATAATTGAGTATGCATATATATATATATAATACCTAAAAACTGTAAATTTTCTACAAATTTCAAATTTAAAATTTCTTTAATAAGAGATTAAATTTTTTAATGTATCCTGAAATTTAAAAAAATAACTTTTGATTTGTTGTGAAATATTATTTACTTTCATATGATTTAAAAGAATTACTTGGTGCAGATAATTACATTATAATTTAAAGGTTAATTAAGTAAATAAATTAATTCATACCTAAAAACTGTAAATTTACTAAAAATTCCAAACACTCAATTTCTTCAATAAAATTGTCAGACAATTGAATCTTTGTAACAAGAGGAAATTTCCAGACATTCCCGATATTCAATAAATCTGAAATAGATACACAATTTATTACAAAATTCTGTAACACAATTTAAATTCATGGGTTTCTTAATTTTAAAAAATTATCAATAATTATTGTAACAAAAGGACTACAGATTAGACTACCAATAAGTATAAATTTTTTTGGTATCAGTTGCAAACTGATGCTGATATAACTGAGCATGTTATAAAAACCTGATACTTTTAGTATAAGATACATATAAGTCTTAATTTAAAGAGGGAAGGGAAAATAAAAAAGTTAAATTCCATTGTTTTTTAATGCAATTCAGGGCAGTTAATTTATACCGAATGCAAAATCACAAATATTTTATTAAAAAGATATTTGGCATGCTTTTATTATTATTGTTATTTTCAATGGAGTTAATCTTAACATATCTACAGACTCACATTGGGGATAACTATAGCAAATTCATTACCTAATTACGCTTAAGAAAAAAAAAGTGAATGAAAAACTGATCAAAGCATTTTTTTTGCTTATTTACGTCTTAATAATTAAATCTTATTTCAAAAGAATCTAAATAAAATACTTGGTTACTATATAAGAAAATATTTTTGGAATCAAAAAACTATTTAATAAAAAAAAAGGCTTTCATTTTCAGAATTTAATATTTAAAGCATAACAAACTTTTTGTAATTTTTTAAAAGAGTGATTTGTGATTTTAGAAAAAAGTAAAGTTCATGTAAAAATTATAGTCAAATTTTTTTTTAAAAATAAAAATAATTAATTTTGTGGAAGATAAGCATTTGGGGAAACTCTTTTATAATTTTACAAGTTGAAAAATAAAAAAATCAATTTGACTTAAGCAACAGAAAAGAATAGTGATATAGAATTTCATTTTTATGAATTATGATAGCCAGCGAAGAAACAAAATCAAATATGTATTGGTATTTAAATATAAAGTTCCTTGAATCAGTTCCAAAAAACAGCTAACTAGGGACTGTTTTTCATAAACAAATGAATTGGCATATTTTATGAATCAGCAAATGAACACAAGTTGATACAAGTCTGCAAATGAAAACAACTGTTCTTTTCTAACTGATATGAGTAGAACTGCTAGTTGCAAGTGTAATATTTGGATGTTATTTGGATTTGCTCTGTCTAAATGAATATGGGTGTGTATTCGGTTACAAAGTTCAAAATGGTATTGTCATCCCGATGATAAATTTATAAAATGATAAATTTATAAATTGATAATTTATAAGATGCTAAATTTAAAAATTATTCATTTTTTTACAAGTTTTAATAGTTTTACTTCTTTAGAAGTTGCAAATGAATTGATACAAAATGTATTCGTTAATTTCAAGAAGTACCAGGTACTTTGAAATATTAAATACAAAATATCAGGTACATAATATAGATTCATCTATATAAGATTTATGATCAAAACAAACACCTATATGATGATTGTTGAGATACAACTACACACGCATTATGACTCTCGCTGAGATTTTTAAATTTTGTTTAGCTCAATATTTAGTTTTGACTCAACATAGTTAAAGACTTGAATGTTAATATACATTACAAGTGTCTGTCTAAATTTTTCTGAGAGGTACCTATTTTGTGAAAATTTAGACATAATTTGTGAAAATTAAAAATTATATTACAAAAATCAGAAAAAATATGGATTTATCGTTTCTTACGAGACTCAAAAATAAAATATTAAGAAAAAGCATTTTGCAATACTACTGTTCCTGAAATTGAATTTGTGAAGGTACCTCTAAACGGTAGTAAATTTGGCTTGGACAGACCCCTGATTACCTTTATACAGGGTTGGGTCTTTGCCGTCAAAAACTGGTTTTTGTCAGGACAGTGGTAAAAACAGTGTTTTTACCAGTAAAAACTGTCAAAAACCTACTGTTTTCTTAAATTTATGGCATATAGCGGACAATATATTATTTTCACATAATTGCCCTTATAAATGAATGTTGTAAATGATTGCTATTGATTTTGCAACTATATACATGCATTCTTATAGAAGGATATACATTCATACAGTAATATTGTAATATGCTTATTGAAAATAGTGATACTTACTTTTATCATTATAGCTTGTTTTGCAAATGATTCAAAATTTTGCACTTCTTAATTGTTAGAAATAAACAAACAAACAAAAAAGCTTGGAGCTATTAATAAAGTCAAGAACTAAAAAGAATAATTTAAAATTTGGCATTTCTTAAATATTAGAAATAAGCTAAAATAAACTTTCAAAACTTGAAAGTACTTGACTTAGAAAGTTAGAGTTTCTAAGTCAAGAATTACTGCTATTTCGTCAAGCTAAAAACTTTTATTCATTTGAAAAAGCATATTAAGCAAAACTTAATTAAAAACAAAATTACATGTTCAGTAGTCGGGGTCATGGTACCGAAGCATACGATAGCAAGTGACTAATTTTGCGCATTTTTCATTGCCCAGTCGCTTTTCTGAGTTTAGTATGGATGAGTCCAAAATTCTAGAAGATTCTGTCAATGGAAGCCTGTCATTGAGGATAATGATAACAAAAGGTTATTGCAATGTTGCAAGGAAATTCTAAAAGGATATCCCAGGCTTTTTCATGTCTCATTTCTGTGTAAAATATTGAAAACAAAAATGATAAGAAAAGTTTATTTTATGAGGCTTTCTTTTTATGTGTACATGTGTTTCTCAAAGCAAGATTTTATGAATGAAAGGAGTCAATCTTGACATTCTTCAGTAATGTAATATGCCAAACAAAGTGATGCTTGGAAATGTTGAAAATTTTGTTTAGTATCCTAATATTTTACTTCAAATAGTATGTTATGATATAAACATGTTGAGAATATGCAAGAATCTGTTCTTAAATATCTTTTAACAACTTTTTTTCTAATTTTATTGCCCAAAAATGTATTCATTTTAAATTATAAGCAGTTAAACTCAAATAAAAATACAGTTTTACCAAAACTACGGTTTTTGACATTTTCGACAGAGGGTTTTTTGACATGACGGTAAAAACCATGGTAATAACCGGTAAAAACCGTCATGTGTCAAAAACTTGCCAACCCTGCCTTTATAGTGATTGGTACATTTATTTTAATTTTGGAAATAAGAAAATAGCATTATTTAAAATGAATTATAATAACAAAAATGTATTAAATTTTCAAATAAAAATAAATATTTTCTTTTCACTGAAAATATTGCTTGAAAAAAAAAATTTCTCCTAAAAATATATATATTTTTTAACCATTAACTAGTTCTGACTTAAAAAAATTTGCAATTGAAATTCAAATCTCATAAATTTAAGAATTTCATAGCATTCGATTTAATGATGCCATAGTCAGTGTTTTCACAACAGCGCGAAAACGCGAGAATCTCATATATTTTTTCTTTTCTCGCAATAAAAATTTATTAAAGCGAGAAGTTTGCACACTCTATTAATCAATTTCAAAATACACAAATTTTGGAAAAAATTTTGTCTTTTGCCATTTTGAATAAAATCCGTTGCACTTTTCTTCCTTGATCTTTCATTATTTTGAACATCGGTCCTTGTTATCTAGCTTCCCTATTTACCAGTATAGTTCAGAGCCGGTGCGAACAGCAGAACACCACTCACCCGAAACCCTTTCTCAGCAACCACGTGTTCACCGTAGGTAAGGTTTCTTCATGTAAGACGTTTACATTTTTTGTGCATGAATGTAAGATGGACAAATACCTTGTTAAGGCAACATCTACTACAAATAAAAATGAAACAAATGTCGGTAGAAACGGTCAAAACAAAACAAATACGGATATTTTCAGCAAAATAAATATTATAGCTGATGAAAAAGTTGATATAGAACATTTTCCATATGATGATGCAGCAAAAATATTCTATTAGAAGATGTTAAAAATTTATTATAATTAAAGAAATAATTTTTTTCCAAGTCTATTCGTGTTTTTTTAATTTTTAGAAATCTCACTTAACTTTTTTTAAATCTCACCCTGTTTTTGAGAAAGGGTGAGAAATTCTCTCCCATTTTTTTTTCTGTAATGAAAACACTGATAGTATATCATAACTACGTTAAGAGCAGAACAAAAAGTTTTAGGATTGATCTTACTATGTTGCTCAAAAGAGATCTTGAGAACAATATTTTTATCCAAACCCTCTGAATCAACAAGTTTCTTTAGTTCCTCTTCGTTTAAATCCTTTTCGTCAGAAAAATCTTTAATGGCTCTTTCTTTAATCATAGAGTCCAACAAAAGTATTGGCTTGCACATAATACTTATTTTATCACCCATCTGCAAAATAAACATAATTTATAATAAAATTTCAGAAATTTTTGTCTGTAGCTTATGATTCATAGAAGAAAAAAAATAAAAATATATTCTCATGAAATTAGAAAACAAAAAGAATGATTTTGTCTGCAATGATATATCATATACAGGGATGGCATTTAACCAACACCTCCTAGAAAGAACAGGCCTCAGCACGGGTTACCATAAATATCCCTTAGTAGTCCAAACGTAATGACATATTTTGTATTTTCAACCACTGCACAGCTTAGTACCACTAACATTATGACATCTTGCTTATTTTTCGTCTACTGCGCAGTTAACTTCGTCACATCGGACTACTAAATTGATACGTGCTGAGGCCTTTCTACTTCTAGGAGGTGTTGATTTAACTCCCTTTTTGCTAAACAGTGCTTGTTGTTTATTCCATTTTAGGTCAAGCATATAAATTTTATAAAAAGTGATATTATTTTCAATGAAATATGTCTACATTACATTCATTAAGATAAAAAAAAATTTTGCATATAAAAAATAGTATTTTATTTCAGAAATAAAATGATGTGTATGGTCACCAAATCAAAAAATAAACCATTTAGTATAATGCATGTTTCTTTTAATGATTTTTTTTTTTATTTTTTATTTTTTTATTTACTGACTTGCAACTTTAATCCATCATAAAAACATGATGATAAATCCTAAAAGAAGTAATTATGCATTTTCAAAAAATTTCCTTTGTCAATAACCGTTTTAAGTTAATAACATTAATAGTTGAAAAATTACTCAAAGTGTTTACTCCAATTGAATTACTATAAATTTTTGGGTGTTTTTAGAACTCTTGACAATAGCAGAAAAATAAAATTAGTGAAAAATATACATCACGGTACGGTGTTAATAAAAAATATTTATTGAAATGGTGCGTTTACGCACCTTTGGCCAAAAATGGGTTAATGTGATCAGATTGGTTGCTGAAGGTTTTTAACGGGTATATATTCAATAAACAGTTAAGCTTACAGAATAGCTACTTTGAATGGGAAATTTTTCCCCAGTTTTGCACAGCCCTAGAGCATAAATGTACAGCATAAAATTTAATTTTTAATCAGAAATTCTTAAGGTGCCAGAGAAACTATTTAAATTGAAATTCATAATTATGAGAATAAATTACACAAATTGGAGTTGACTCTATTGAATCCTTGCTAATACTAATAAGCATGAAAGGAAATCTCTGTTCAGTTTAAATAGAGAATTAAACACTTCATTTCAAAGGAAATTCCCCTCTTACTTGACCTTTCTGTTTTCTAACAAATCCTAAACCTCCTCTTTGCAAAGTGATAAAACATAATTATAGTGATTGTGAAAAAGAACCTGATATTTTTTTAAGATCTGAGAGCACACAATTTCTTAGAATATAAATGTAAAACATTGCTGCAGGACACTGTTAGCCGATCAATTTAATGGCTGTAACTCAATGAGTGACTTTGCTTAAAAACATCAGGTAAACTCAGAACTACAGACAGACAAGCCCCTTTACATGCTTCTCTTTAATTTATTCCAAGATAAAAACTGTTGCGTAATTTCATCCACTACCTTGGAATTTATAGTTGGCTTAACCTACTGGGTGTATAGCGAATTGGTAAAATTGAGAGATGTTTCTCCAAAACATTATTTTCCTATTTTATGAAAAAATATTGGTTTTATTACGTCAAGAAGACTGCAGGTTAAAATAAGACTTTTTACATGCAGAACTGTTATTTGGAGAAAAAGCTGCCAATACAGGGTTCCCACTCTTTAAACAAAGCAAAAATTAAGGACTTTTTTTTAAAAAAAAATTTATTAAAGACCTTAAAAATAGTATAATTGTTTATCATTGAATATACCACCAGTGACATTTCCAATTATTTACCTTTCTTGAAATAAAACTAATAAATAATAATAATTTTTTTTTATTATAATGTAACTAATGATATAATTGTATTAATTAACAGGGTTCGCCAAAGGTTGGTACAAAGTAGGATCAGGCAATTTTTGCTCAACCAGGTTGTGTTTTTTTTAAAACTATTTTCAGATTGTTAAATGTTAACATCTATAAACTAATCCATATTCCATATTCAATTATTTCATTGAAATTCAATAGTAAAATTAAGTGCAGAAATTAAGATTTGAAAATTTTTTTCATACATTAAAAAAAAAGAGTATTAAATAAAGAAATTTGAGAAAATCATAAAAAAAATTATTAAAACAAGCTTTTATATTTCCCAGCTAGGCATGCATCACATATTCAGTTGTGGGCCAATTATGCTAAATATTCAGTTATTATGCGAAAAAGAAAAAGCCAAAAATTTTGTCTCTCTAAAGTGCTGTACCCTCAATGTATGGTCCATTCTAGGTGATTAAAGAATGACTATTGTAAAAAATATTTTTGTAAGACTGAAAAAATTGTTCCTATCAAGTATAGCGACACTGAAAAATTAAAGACTTTAAAAATCCTTGTACCAAAATTAAGTACTTTTAAGGGCTCTTATTTTCCAAAATAAAAATTAAACAGTTTTTAAGGACTTTTAAGGACCGCGGGAACCCTGCAATATAACATTTATGCAAAAATATACAGAATAAAGTGGTAGCTTAAAATCTTTCTCTTAAAATTTTTTTCTTCGAATTAGCTAAGTACACTTTATGGTCAGTTACAAACACTTCTAATTATGAATAAAGAAGTTCTTGTTAGTATGCTAAAAAAATTGCGGTAATTAAAAAGAGTTGCAACTTTAAATCCATTTGATTTTATGCACAAAACAGTTATTTCTTCAAAAATGGGTAAATTTTATTTAAGAAAATAAAACATGTCAGAAGTGAAATAAACAATATTTAGCAAATAAATATAAGGCTTTACAACCTACAACCATAGAATGGCTAATGTGCTTGGGTACTATCTTCAAACGAAAGTAATATAAAAGATTACATTACTTGCATAAATTATAATTATTTATTGAAAAATATTTTGCACAAAAAATAGTTTAAAATTGCTCTTCAAATTTAATAAATAAAAAAATTATGAAAATAAATTTCAAAATGCAGTGACAACTGATGTGTCAAAAGATATTAATCTTTCTTATTTCAGGAATTTTTGTACTTGAATTATAAAACTGATTTTTGCAATTGGAATAAATAAAAAGAAAATAAAAAACATAATGGCTTATCGTAATGGTGATAGCTGTGAATTTTATTGTTCTAGTTTAACCCATACTGCAAAGTGCCCGATTGTAAACAAAATTTGGTAATTAATTCAGTACAAATAAGGAAACCTTTTCTAGTTTTAAGATTCATTCCTAAATTCAGGTTGCAAATTATTTATCAACTGTGAAAAATAATACAATTAACGATAATAGTTTATTATCTGGTCCCATCTAAGATTTGAAACCCGAAGGTGAAGTTATTGAAAGCAAAGAACACCATGGTAAAGAGAAATGGGATTTCAGCAAAACAGAACAAAAATTATTGCAAGCAAAGGGAACCCCGATTTTACACCTTAATTCAATTTTATTCCTTTGAAAAAAGTTCAAACAAGTTTTATAATTACATTTTTCAAAGATATTCATTATGTGTAAAGAAGACGATTTCTGCATTTTTATACTTAAAATTATTATACATAGGTAATTTTATTAATGATTATATAAATTTTGTACTTGTCTCAGAATTTTTAAAGCAAATATGTTATTTCGTTTCAAAATAAGGAATAATTGAGTCATTGTCAACACCCAATGCAAGTAAGAATAAAAGAAATTTTATGCTGCAAAAAAGAGAAACAACACAAGTGCAATTTTTTTCCCCAGCTACAATGAACATTTTGTTTTCAATGATTGATTCTAAACTTTTGCATCTGTTAGACAATACGTGACAGTTGAGTTTAGTAAGGTTTGAAGTTTACTTACAGTTTTGATGCAATACGAGACTTAAAATTTCTAATTACTACCATAAATTTAGCTTATTTGTTAGCGTGACAAAGTACAGATACATGAATGACCTATTTGTAAAGGTCACAAGGGAAAACTAAAATTCGGAAACATTTTTACAAAAGTTCGTATTTCTATAATTTTGCTTACATTTTTCGATTCCTAATTTTGTTCCTTTTGACCACTTTAAATTTTGCTTAGCAGCCGCATTTTTCAAAAGAATGCCATTCTCTCTGCGTCACATTCATATGCACGCGTATGGAATGGATTAGAAAATGCACGCGAGCACACGTGTAGGATGCGTCTGCATCGCAAGCCCCAACCACATCAACGGATTTGAAAAATGTTTGCTTTCGTTATACTGGGAATATCTTTCAGGGCCATTTACTCAGCATTCGAAAAACTCCCATGCACCAATTCGAAGATGGGATTTTTTGCGCATACAGTGTAAATGACCCCTTAAACTTCGGAACGAAGGGTGTTGTTGTTATAGATGTAATTTATTTACGTCACACTTGAGCTGCACAATGGGCTATTGACAACGGTCTGGAAAGCATCCCTGAGGATGATCCAAAGACATGAAAATCACAATTTTGATTCTCGGCAAAGAGTATGGTAGCTCGCTTTGGGAGCCCGACAACCAGTGCGAGAAATCAAGCACTTTACAGTAGAACATTTTAACAAGGACCAATACCACCCCACCCTCCATCCCATCGCAGGCTAATTAAAGTGGTCACCCACCAGCACACTGACCTCAGGCAGTTATGCTTGTATTTGGTAATATGATGGAAATCTTGTAACGTTGGAATGGGTACCCATGGAGACATTTGAAACCTTTCTCACTTTAGGGATCATTCTAACTGTCTGCGAATTTTTCGCATGCGGAAAAATCTCGAGAGAATGAGAAATTTACTGGTAGAAAACATTTACTCGCTAAATACTCAATAATCAAAATGAACCCATGGCCTGATCTAGAAATGAGGAGGCCCCTTGATAGTTGTTTTGAACAAATTTTACCTATTGCTTAATAGTATTGTGTTTCAAACTTTTTGAAGAGGTGCTCCTCTAGGAAATGTAATCACTTGGGGGAGGCAGAAAAATAAATTAAAAACACCTATAAATTATTAAACTTTATATACATAATATAAATTCTTACTTTATATTCATTTTTATGAAGAAGAAAAATTATTTTTGGTTTATTCATTGCATATTAACTTTAAGAATTGCATACTAATTATATATAACTACAAATTCCGACATTTTCAATGTAAGGAAAATTTTATTTTATAGGTCACCTTTGCCATGAGTATCCGAATATCTTAAAGCTTCATTGTTAAAATGATTTGAAAATCGTAATGAGCTTTTTCCAATGGCGAATATTTATCATAGAATTAGGTCTATCATTATATCATAATACTAGGGAAAAAATGTAGAGAGAAAGTTAGATGGATACTTGGGATAATTGCCCTCTAAGATCTCTTTCCTGTATATCATTTCATTTTAATTTTACAAAGTCATGCCTGGAGAATATTGAATCTAAATAGAATATTCTTCCTTACCTTTAATAACTAATTTCAAATTGAAAAAAATTGTTGCCTCTGTTCTATTTTTTATAGTACAACTAAAAAGTGGGTATGACCGTCTTGTGGTTAACTCTTCAAACACACTGTATTATTCTCAGATGAATTAATGTATGAAACGAGATGTATGAAACGAATTAAATGTTTCTCAGATTTTTTTCAGTTAAATATTTTTGTCATAGTTTAGATATTCAAATTCATTGGTTTACATTAAAAAATAAAATGCATAAAAAATATAGCTCCTCTTGAATTCTTAAGCTAAAAAAAATTACGAAAAGAGTAAATGATTTTTACCGCCATACTTTAAAAATTAGTGAAAAACGTTTCATTGTAAATATCACGATCAAAAGTTATTTTTAAACAGTTTAAGGAAAAAGAAATAAAAACATTTTTTTTAATAAAAAAACATACTTTATTAATTCATACAAATATTACTTTACATTATAGAATTCACGACAAACTAAAATAAATTAAAGAAATAATCAACTCAATAATAATTAAACTAGTCTGAAAACCACAGTTTCTTTAATGAAGTGAAAAATTAATTTAGACATAAATAAAGTGAATAAATTATAAAATTTAAACAACACAAATCATAAATACGAATAATTGATTTTGTGTTTATTATTCTCAAAGATATATAAAATTAAAATTCAAAATTATCTATAGTAAAAAAGCGCGTTAGCAATATTATTTTTGTTAAAAATTTATTTTAATTGTGTCAATTTATAATTTTATGCTTTCTAAAGACCTAATTAACTTAATTAAAAAGCAGCAACATCTGCTCTTAGTGTTCTTATTATTCACATAACTCCAAAAATATTCCGTTATAATGAAAGCCATATATATACTTTTAATTTCAAACATAAATTTTTTTTTTTGCTTCTATATATGATACAGCATCCAATTGTAACTTTAAAGAATGAGAAATTAGCAGGTACAGGTCTTTCCACAGCCAGTGTCAGAATTAGCACAAAATGTCTTACATGTGCTTAGGGAGCAGCATTGGCATGAATCTCCGCAGACGCAGACGGATTTTGTGTTGCAGCTGTTTGATCCACAACATTGACATGAATCACCACACACACAGCCAGCTTTAGTTTTGCAGGAACTTAAATTGCAGCATTGGCAGGAATCTCCACAGACGCAAGTTATTTTGGCCTTGCAGGTATTTTTCTCACAACATTGACAAGAATCTCCACAGACGCAGTCAGTTTTGGCTTTGCAGGTATTTTCACCGCAGCACTGACAGGCATCACCACACACACAGTCTGTTTTGGTTTTGCAGAAATCTGCACCACAGCATTGGCACGAATCTCCACAGACGCACTCAGATTTAGCTTTGCAGCATGTTGTTCCGCAACATTGACAAGAATCTCCGCAGACACAGGCAGTATTAGCTTTGCAGGAGCTTGTTTCACAGCATTTGCATGAATCTCCACAGGCGCAGGCGGTTTTAACTTTATAGGAGCTATTGCCACTGTATTTACAGGAATCTCCACAGGAATGGGCAGTTTTAGCTTTACAGGAGCTTTCGCCAGAGCATTGACAAGAATCTCCGCAGGCGCAGACAGTTGTGACCTTGCAGATATTTGCACCGCAGCATTTACAGGAATTTCCACAGACACAGACAGTTGTGACCTTGCAGGCATTTGCTCCGAAGCATTGACAGGAATTTTTACAGACACAGACAGTTGTGATTTTGCAGATATTTGCACCACAGCATTGGCAGGAATTTCCACAGTCGCAGACAGTTGTGACTTTGCAGGTATTTGCACTACAGCATTGACAGGAATCTCCACACACACAATCGGTTTTATCATTGCAAGTATTTGCATCACAGCATTGACATGTATCTCCACAGACGCAGGCAGTTTTGACTTTGCAGGTGTTTGCACCGCAGCATTGACAGGAATCTCCACAGACGCAGACAGTTGTGACTTTGCAGGTATTTGCACCACAGCATTGGCAGGAATTTCCACAGACGCAGGCAGTTTCGATTTTGCAGGTATTTGCACTACAGCATTGACATGTATCTCCACAGACGCAAGCAGTTTTGACTTTGCATGTATTTGCACTGCAGCATTGACATGTATCTCCACAGACGCATGCAGTTTTGACTTTGCAGGTATTTGCACTGCAGCATTGACAGGAATCTCCACACACGCAGGCAGTTTCGATTTTGCAGGTATTTGCCCTACAGCATTGACATGTATCTCCACAGACGCATGCAGTTTTGACTTTGCATGCATTTGAACTGCAGCATTGACAGGAATCTCCACAGACGCAGTCGGTTTTAGCTTTACAAGTATTTGCGCTGCAGCATTGACAGGAATTTCCACAGACGCAGACAGTTGTGACTTTACAGGAATTTGCACCACAGCATTGACTGGAATTTCCACACACGCAATCCGTTTTAGCTTTGCATGCATTTGCATCGCAGCAATGACAGGAATCTCCACAGACGCAGTCCGTTTTAGCTTTGCATGCATTTGCATCGCAACATTGACAGGAATCTCCACAGACGCAGTCGGTTTTAGCTTTGCAGGTATTTGCACCACAGCATTGACAAGAATCTCCACAGACGCAGTCGGTTTTGGCTTTACAAGCATTTGCTCCACAGCATTGACAAGAATCTCCACAGACGCAGTCGATTTTAGCTTTACAAGTATTTTCACTGCAGCATTGACAGGATTTTCCACACACGCAGACAGTTGTGACTTTGCAGGCATTTGCACCACAACATTGACAGGAATCTCCACAAACGCAGTCCGTTTTAATTATGCATTTATTTGCAACACAGCATTGACAGGAATCTCCACAGACGCAGTCCGTTTTAGCTTTGCATGCATTTGCATCGCAACATTGACAGGAATCTCCACAGACGCAGTCGGGTTTAGCTTTGCATGCATTTGCATCGCAGCATTGACAGGAATCTCCACAGACGCAGTCGGTTTTAGCTTTGCAGGTATTTGCACCACAACGTTGACAAGAATCTCCACAGACGCAGTCGGTTTCAGCTTTGCAGGTATTTGCACCACAACATTGACAAGAATCTCCACAGACGCAGTCGGTTTTGGCTTTACAAGCATTTGCACCACAGCATTGACAAGAATCTTCACAGACGCAGTCGGTTTTGGCTTTACAAGCATTTGCACCACAGCATTGACAAGAATCTCCACAGACGCAGTCGGTTTTGACTTTACAAGCATTCGCACCACAGCATTGACAAGAATCTCCACAGACGCAGTCGATTTTAGCTTTACAAGTATTTTCACTGCAGCATTGACGGGATTTTCCACACACGCAGACAGTCGTGACTTTGCAGGTATTTGCACCACAGCATTGACAGGAATCTCCACAGACGCAGACGATTTTGGATTTGCAAGTGCCTGAGCCACAGCATTGAAGAGAATCTCCAGATGCGCCAACAACTTTGCAATGACACTTTTGGCCGCCTTGACAGGCATCTCCACAAGAGCAATCTTTAGAGGTTTTGCAGGATTGGTTTCCGCTGCATTTGCAATCATTTTCGCATGTGGCTTTGTTTTTACATCCTTTTTCTTCGCAGCACAAACACATCTCATCACTGTCTAGCTTAGATGCTTGGCAACATCTGCAGCAGGGACAGACATTTTCACAGGTGCAAGAGTTACCCTCGCAGCATTGTGAGGTGCAACATTTACAGTCACCACCGCAGCAGCATTCCTTTCGCTGAATTTCTTTTGTTTCCATGATAGCTTTTTGGTCTGAAACAAATACATAAAAATTAAGTTATTAAACTTCTTTTGAAAATTTTTAAGTTCATTTATAATTTACTCATTAATAGATATACTTAATTAAAGTAATAGAGATAGATAATTATTGTTCGTCGAAACGGCAAATGCATAATTTATTTATTTTTGAAGGAAGTAAAATTTTGACTTTTTGAAGTTTAAACTTCCCTAAATGTTTTCTATGGCTCATGTTAATTTTTTATTTACTTTTATAGGTATTTAATCAGAATTACGAAAATAAATGTATCTAAGACAATCTTGTATTTTTTAAAATCATAATTATGTTTTAAACAAAGAAATATCTAAATAGTGAAGAGAATCTTTATGAAGAAAATATAAACTATTTTCAAGTATTATTACAAATAAATTACATAAATAATTTAGCTAGCTTAATTATAATAACCCCAGAAATGCCTAACAATGTTTTTTATTAGTGCAATTAATTATTCATGCCCCATACTCAATGTCCAACAAAGTTTTTGCTTAAATTTAGCTATTGGCTTTTTTTTTTTTTTTTTTTTTTTTTTTTTTTTTTTGCTTTTGCTATTATTAGTTTTGCAATGTATCTATGTTGAATATTTGATACAAGATTGAGAAAATTTTTTTTATTCTTTAATTTATTTAAAATTGTAGTTTATGACTGTACTATTGGCCATCGAATTAACTAGTAACTGATGTGAAACTTAAATAATGAAATGAAAAAAATGTGGACTAAACAAAAAATAGTACATGCGTTTTCTAATAGGGAATGCAAAATAAGTAAAATATCCTAATCCAGAACCATATTATAACATAATAGTTTCTTTTTTTTCAAAAAGAAGATTATGTTGGTGACGTTAAGAAAATATAAAAGGTGATTCAAAAATATTTTTTCAACTTCGAGACCTAATATAATAAAGTAGATAAGTTTCGTTGCTTGCATATGTATCAACAAAAAGTAAATATTTTTTCTTATGATCGTTAGCTATTTGCTTATAAGTCCTCTATTGATATTTGGTCACTAACCAACTTATTTCTCTGTTGTAATTAGATTAAAACAACATAAATTGAAGAGTTGAATTCCCAATTATTTGAATAATTGAACCATCAAGTAGTTAACACGAAACACATAGGTAAGCAAGACAACTGAGTTTTCTTATTTCATTCATGCTTGCTGATTAAAATTTGGAAATTTTTTGGTAAGATAAAAGGAGTTCATAGAAAATTCTCTAAACGACACTCCAAATTTTGCTTTCGCAATGTACTTTGAGAATTGACTTTTAAGAAAACAAAATAATCGACAAAAACTAATCTTTTAAAAAATATATTTCATTAATTTATCGAACAATTAATAATACAAATTTAGAAAAACAAATACAACAATGTTCGACAAAATGCTGCATTAATTTATTGAGCAAATTAATTTTAAATTTGGATTGAATCCTATTTTATTGAAAAATGTTATTAATTTACTTTATTACTTCTTTAACTAAGTATTCTAAGGCTCAAAGACATATCTGAATTTCCGTTTGATTCGTAAAATAGTGTTAAAAACAAATGAATCCTTTCCAAGACTTTCTTTAAAAAATATATATCACTAATTTATCAAACAATTTATAATATTAATTCAGAAAAACAAACAAATAGTATCTTCAATGAAAATACTGCATTAATTTATTGAACAAATTAGTATTAAATTATGATAAAATACTATTTTATTATAAAATTTTATTATTAATTTGTTATAATAATTTTTTTACTAAATATTTTTAGGCTTAAAGATACATTCGCATATCCCTTTGATTTGAATAATAGTGATATAAACAAATGAATAATTAATCCTTTTAAAGACTTTTCTTTTAAAAAATATATTTCATTAATTTATCAAACAATTTATAATCAAAATTAAGAAAAAGCTGAAATTTCGTATATTTGAAATAATAGCACGAAAAAAACTAATAAAACTTTTAAAATTATATTGAATTGATTTATTGTACAGCTCAATTTTAAATCTTGATTCATTTTAATTTTATTTTAAAATAGCATAATTATATATTTCCCTCAAGCCTAATAATGTTTCTCATTCTTGCAGATATGAGAAATTTTGTCTAAATAAAATAACAGAGCTAAAATAAACAAATAGTATTTTCAAAGAAATGTTGTATTAGTTTATTGAGCAAATTATTATTCGCACTATTGTTTAAAAATTTCATTAAATTCCATTATATATTAAAATGTTATTTTTAATTTACTTCGTTAATTGAAGCTTTTATTTTAATTAAGTGTTCTTAAGCTCAAAGAAACATCCGAATTTTCATCTGATTTGAATAATAGCGCTAAAAACAAATGAATAATTAAAGAGCTTCAAAGATTATGATTCAATAATTTATTTAACAATTTAATTTAAGTATTGTTATATAACTTTAATTCCCTTATTCTCCACGGGTTCTAAAAAACGCAAAATTTTAAACGTCAGTTTTAATATAAAATAAGGGTAAAAAATTATTAATTCTACACAATACTCAAACAATTTGATTATTAGGACTTTAATAAGATAATATCGCAAAACAAGTAAATTGCGTTAATCAATTAATGAAAGCCATCATAGATTTTAAGCGTATTTGTTTTACACAGAAACACTGAGATAAGAAGTTGAACACTCTAGGAATTGTATATCAAAATCGAATCTGACATTGAATATTTATCTACATTTGACATTCAGACTTATCGCTTCTGATTACAGAAAAATCACAGAGCATGTATACAATCAAAAACTGATAAAACTCATGAAACTGACTTCTCAATAGTTTAAGATATCAGGAAGATAATACGTAATCAACGCTGCTCCCCTACGATTCCGCTAACATAATGTCTACACACAGAAAATGAGTTTTCTTTTTTTTATCTAAAAGTTGAAAGCCATTCACGAAAATAATTATAATAAATAATATAATAAAAACTACTACCAAAATAACTTCATCAAAATGGAAATTTTATACAAATTTGTTTATATTCTATAAAATATAATTTGAATTCCAAACTGAAAATTTTTCATTTAGGAAAAAATGTGAAATTACTTTAATTGCAAAAGATATATTTGAAAAATAGGCAATAGTAATCAAATAATATGTCACTATTAACCAAAACATGCAATGGCTGGCCAAACATGGATCTTAAAAACAATAGTTTGAACTTTCATGAATATTTTAAAATTTATAGCCAAACAAATGCAAAACAAAATCATATCTTTGATGGAACAAAACTGATTGAAACAAAACTCACGTATTTATTTTAATCACATTAATAAAAAATCAGCGATTCCAGCACAGATTAATAAATAATGCTTTCAAACTTTGTGCGACTAGCTTCATTCAATAATTTATTGTTATTGTAAAATATGAAACAATCAAATAAATAAGGTTTATGCAGAATGTTAAATGTTTTTTTCGATTTTTTAAGTATTTTTATTTTCGGAAGTTTGGTGGATAAAAAAAATAATAAGTAAATAAGAATTTAAAAAAAAAAAACAACATTAAATATCATTACTAAATGTGGTAACTTGTTTAATGTGATTGCATTTCGAAATATTTGCCTCGTAATTAACACTCCATATTGATTTAGATACAAAAAGTTAATTACAAAATTAAATAAAAATATGAACAGTTTTTATTAACAGTACATAATTAGTTTTTCTTTTTAATCTTTCAAACATTGAAATTAGTACTAAGATTCTGGGTAATTATAAAAAAATAGTTGAAATAATTTATTCATTTAAAAATCAATGTAAAATTTACAAACTAATAATTATAAAAAAAAAAAAAAAAAAAAAAATTGAAAAAATATGGAGCATAATGATAAATGATAAAATTTAGAGTAATATCACTTGTTGAAAAATAGTAAATTTTTCTACTTTCTCAATATGGTAATTTACACCGTTTCGAATTCAATTTGTTTAACTGTGTCGAAATCATTTCTTATTTGGTTAAATAAATTTGAAATATTTATTATTAAGATTTCGGCAAACAATTCGCTTATTGCATCTGGCAAGCAAGCAGCAGATAACTAAGTAGTTTTAATACACTTTTTAATCATCAGTAGGTTTTTAATACACTTTCTAATAAATTTAAATCGAATATGGGAAAAAATAAATCCCTAACGGTATTAGGTATTAATGTTTTTTTTTTATTGAGCTATTTCCGAAAAGATTTATTTACATTTTATGTTTACTCTCAAACTATTTACATTTTATTACGTTATTTTTACTATTTACATTAGATTATCGCAGATATTGAAACTAAAAGCAAATATTAAACACAAAAAATAATTAGTTTCTGCAGAATGTTAAAGTCTGCATATTAAACAAAAATATTATTATTTATTGATTAAAATTCTTTTTTAATTTACTAGAGTTGTATAAGTTTAAACTAGAAAACATCATGATAATGATGACATCAACTGCGCCAAAATAGAAAGAATATTTATTTAAACATAAAAAAAACATTACTCAAATTATAATTTCTCTAAGGAGCTTGGCAGATCTTTAAATATGTATAACACATTTAATATTCAGCTGGTAATAAAATGGAACTTAATGCTCGAAGTTTTCAGATTTGTTGAATTTGTCATCCTATTCTCATTTTTAAAATTCGCAATATTTCACAGAAATGTGTATAATTTATTGTCAGTACTATGATTTGTTCCTTAAGAATTCAACAGATGGCGCTTTATGTACTTGCATTAAAACTTTTCTAAGAGTATGGAATTAAAAGCAATTTCCAGTAATCAGGAAAAAAATTAAAAATTACTTTGCTTTAAAGGATATGAGTGTTTTAAGAAATTTATTCTTATTTTAGTAAAATAATTATTTTATTCAAATTTTAAATAGCTGAAAGCAAAACATTTGAACAATACTTTATAGAATTTTTATCTAAATATTTTAAGAATATAAAATTTAGCCGGTGAGAATAAATTTGTAGAGATCCTGAAAAAAAATATATATTAACGGAGGAGACGATATTTTTAAAAGATTTTTTTGCCTGATTCTTATTAAAAAATTAATTAGATATTGGACAAAGAGTTTAAAAAAAAAAAATTAAAGTTGAATTTTTGTTTGATTTGCATGATTTAATAATTTAAAAAAAAAAAAATCTGATTAGCTTTGGGTTGTACAAAGTTCAAGTAAGACATGCATATTTGAATCATTTTTACACTAGATACAAGGCAATATCAATCAAAGTACACAAATGTATTTTTTTCATAAAGTAAATAAATAAAAAATAAGCAAATAAAAAGCAAATAACTCAAAAATAAATAAATAAAAAAAAAGTTTCATAAGATGCTTAATTCGTGGTGATTTAATGATGAAAAAACAGAGAAATAATGTATATATTTTTTCTCATCTATTTAAAAAAATTTTTTAAAATTTTTATACAATAAAACAGTTTTAAAAGTAGAAAATTCTTCGAAATTTAGATTATTTTACAATTCCTATGTAGCGATTAAATGTTTAAACCTCATTGCGCTGTTTTAAACTTTACGAACGGTACAATTAAGAAAAATGTACTTGATTCGCTTTTAAACTACTATACAAGACATATTTTCCATCTTAGAGCATAATAATTCTTAAAACAAAATTTTTTTACTGAATAATTTTGAAATTTCTTTTTTTTTAAATTTATACTCAATAAAACAGTTATAAAAATAAATTTAAAATGTTTTTTTTTTTTAGTATTTAAAATGTTTTTTAAATAAAGAAACGATTTTTTTTTAAACGAAATATATTAACAAACTATTTTAAAATGAAATAGAGGAAAAACTTACCAAATAAGGAGGATTATTTCAGTAGACTAAATCACCCAAAGGCTTCTAAAATTGCTTCAAACAAAAACAGATTATCAAATCTAATTAACTGCCTATGCTCCACCCCCTTTCTTTTATAGTACTCTAAAAAGAGCTGCGTTCACAAGGTGGGGTAATGAGTGCAACATTGCACACGATTACTGAGAGTGCCGTGTGGAAATTTTGAGCACGAATTGCTTTTTCACCAATAGGATCGTGTTTGCACATGTTACTTTTCGATTAATTAACCAATAGGAAGAAATGCCTAATCATGAGACATAAACAATTGTTGTGTGGAAATGCGATGACGCAAGATTAGACTGGAAATATCTAGAGGCGTCATGAGTTAACTTTGGCGGAACGCCAATTGCGTCATTTCGTTACGTTTCTTTTCCTTTTTTTTCTTTTGTAATAATAATAATGAAAGGGCTTATTTTTTTTTTTTAATCTTTTAAGTTTGATAATAAGCACATGGAGGATTAAAATAAATTCTTTACTTTTGGATATGAAAACAAATACATTATTTTCAAGATAAAACTGAACAACGTGTGCAGACACAGAAGTTTCTTTAAAATAGGAAACACTATTTGCATTTGAAATAACAAATAAATTTCTAAATCATTAATTAATATTTTAGTTTTTTTAAAGTCATACACAATATTTGCTATAATAGTACAAGCATTTTATTCAAATCTCACAGACATAACGATTAAATTCACATTGTTCTTTAAGTATTATTTTTGATTAAACTAAACAACGTGCAGATTCATAATTTTTTTTAAGAAGAAATTTCTTTAAATTTAAAAAGTATATATTTTTCCTGATAGTATGTCCTGATAGTATTAAAGATTAAACTGAAGAATGTACAGATTTTAAAAAATGAAAGTTCATTTAAATTATACATTTTTTAATGTCGTAGAATCATCTCATTGTTCCAATAGTCGTTTCTTTTAATGTAAACTTGACGAATATTTAAGGATTAAATTCAAATTTTAAAATAGTAATATTTTTAAGTTTAAACTGAACAACGTGCAAATGCACAATTTTTTTTTCTTTTAAAGAAACATCACTTAAATTAAAATTTTCTTTTCTTACTTTTTTTTTTAAAGTTGTACATTCACATTGTTCTTACAGTGTAAACCTTAATACCCAACTAGAATGGGGTGGAGCCTCTTAACTGTTTCGTTCGTAATTACTTGTCTCCTCTTGAGGTGAACTCCAAAACCAGGAAAGAGATTCAACCGATACGTTGTGTATATTTGAAGAAGGGTGAAAAACCAACACACATTTCAGACTCCGGTTTTTGTTTATACTCAGAGCTAATATGAGGCAAATATTTACGTTTTAGCTTCATGGGCGGTTAATAGTTAACGAAATGAAAACGTCGAAAAAGGAGAAGTTGACAATTGGATAAGAAGTTCATTGATAGGAAGAAGGAAAACTGAAGTGCATCATTGACGAGCAGGTGAGTGGAAAAATTAATTTTTACTCTTCACTAGTTGTACAGTGCACCAAAAAAACGAGCCATCCTAGATAACTTTTGATCTTCTGATCGGATCTTCACGTTCTAGGACTCAATCTTCTTGTTTCAAGGGGGGTGACCTCAAATATACTAATTAATTAGAGCAGATAATATTTCAAGTTACGAAATCAGGCACAAAAACATGCTTTTTCTGAATAAACAAGGTAATAAGGTTGAAGGTCATTTATTCAGCAGACTTTGAACTTATTAAGCAGATTTAAAACATTTTTCTGTAGAATTATCTGAAAAAAAAATTATCGATTTTGCTTTAAAAACGTTGCAGTGGCTTTTTTTTGAATACAAAAGACCGAAATGTTGTGAAAACGTATCATTTTGTAGTAATGCTAAGAGTCCTTTACTCAGCAGATTTGAAATTTATTAAACAAATTGAAAACGTTTTACAGTAAAATTATCTGAAATAAATATATGTCCTTCATTTAAAAAAAAAGAAAAAAATTGTGGCTTTTTCTCTTCATCAAAACATCCGAAATGTAAACATAGCATTTTGTAGCATAAAAAGTCCTCTTATGAAAAAGATGATAGAGAACTTATGCTTAAACTAACTTGATACTTTCTAGTGTATGGCAGCATCTTTACTCAATGATTTCAGATCAGATCAATATATGGATATTATTAGCACAAATGCATTGTTTCTCCAAGATAAATTTGAATAGAAAGCAAAAATAAATATAATTATATAAAACAGAAATAAATAATATGTAAAATTTTAATTGTTCATTGGAGGGTTAGCTTTAAATACGCAAAACTTCAAACAATATTCTGCTCCTATACCAATTTATGTCATCAATTAATTGCATTTTTTAAAAAAAAATTAATTACGAATTATTTTTTTAGATAAAGCAAATTAAATTCTCGTTTGAAAAAATAAAAACTTACGAATTTTTTTAAGCAGAAAAACACTTCTTCATTTCAGGCAACAAAAAAATCACTTTTATTACAACTAAAAACAACTTTTAAATAATTTTAGTTGGTGAGTCTAAAATAGAATTATTCTGCGATTATATGACTTTATGTCACCAATTCCTTGGAATGTTTTTCCTTCACATTATTCAAAACGAATTCATTTTTAGTTAAAATAAACAAAATTTTCCTTCCAAGAAAGTTAGCACATCTTTGTTTCAGGAAACAAATAAATTCTTTTTAGCAGAAAGCAGCTTTCAAATGAATTTCGTAGCGAATCTAAACGAGAAAAAAAGTTCGTTGTAATTTAAAACGTGTAATAGAAACTTAAAGAAAATTCTTTTCTCGAGATCTCTGACAAATTACAGTCGTAAGAAAATCTCTTTCTCTCCAGGGATGTGGTCATGGACTTAGGAAAAAAAATGAAGAAAAAGATCTATAGTCTAGACTGAAAAAGATAACTATAGCAAATACGTTTGCAGAAAAATACTTAAGTGTCTAAAAAAATGGCTCTAGCATTCCAAATAAAATGTATGACGTAATTATTTCCAATTGACGTAAAATGTTCTGTGTTTAAGAACAGCAAAAGAAAAATGAACGGAAAAACTTTACCTGTTAGTATTTCGAACTTATTTGGAACTATAATTTTATATTAGCAAACGTTTCCGGTGTCTTATTTTTGGCTCTTTAAGGTGTACAACGTTGTACGCAGACTAATTTTGATCACAGTTAGATTACGAAATAAGTCTGAGCTGATAAAAAAAAATGTAAAGAATACACACTATGTGAATACACTAAGAAATTGAAATTATCAGACATATTTTTTATAGCGTTGTATATTTTAGCAAAAATGCTTGTTTTAAATCTTATTTTTGACAATATTTTTTTTAAAAAAAGTGAAGTTTAATTTTAAATGTAGTTTAAGACACATATTTAATAATCATTTATTAAAAAGTGCTTTAATTATCCCTATAAACTTTCAAAAGATTTTTTTTAATTAAATTTTGTAAATGAGTTATTTTGCGAATTTGAAGTAGTATGCGAATTGTCCAAAATAATAATAACAGAAGAAAAATAAATAATTAGAAATTAAGAACAATCGTTGTATATTTCAACTCAATTATTAGCTTTGATCTATAAATATTGCTAAGTATAATTTTCTAAAACGTTAGTTTAAATATTTTGTACCAAAATTTAAATTCACGTGATAATTAACAGAATTATAATTTAATTCGTGTGATAGATAACCTTACTGTTTGTTAATTAGTGTTATAATTTACAGTACTGTTGCCGTTAACTAAGGCGAACTTGCGAATATTATTTTTATTGGAAGTAAAAAACTTGCTGTGTCATACGAAATCATAGTTTAATCACGAAAAATAAAACGCTTTACATTAGTAGCTGTATTAACTTTTTTACGAAGTTTTTTGCTCACATTATAATTTAGAAATTAAATTATGTCAGAGAGTTGGGCGATTGGTCTAAGTCTAAACTAGCAGAATCGTCAATGATTTAATTAAAGATGTGATTTAGACCGCTTGGAAAATAGAACAGACAATTAAACAAAAATTCTTTCATTAAGCTCTCTAAGTACATCCAAAACAATTAACGAAAAAAAATTAAATATCGCGATCGCAACGCTCGAGTACGCCGTCTAGCAGGAGCCTGTAAATATCAGACATTAATTTATCACGTTTTCATTTAGTTCCATCAAAATCATTGACTGAATCAGACGCCATTTTTTAGCAGCAAATAAGAAACAAAATGTCCCTAAGGAAAAGGCCGAAGAACTTGAAAAAAATCTCCAGAATATTAGTAAATCTTTCAGGAACAGAACACGCCAAACATTTGAAGAAAAATTCCTCAATAATTTTTAATTTCTATTATCAACAAACTTGCAACCGATGACTTCCGATTTCGGATACTGTTACAGATGTGTGAATTAAGGTAAAATGCATTTCTTCTGTCTTCAATTCATTACGAATTAAAGTGAAGTCAACATTGCTTTCGTCATTCCAGTGAATAAATATGAATTCAGAACATACAGAATTGTAATAGTTATAGCATATTCTTCTTCGTTATAGAATAGTATATATTTCTGTATCCATATAATTCGGAAAACAACAATAAAAAATTATCCAAGTTACTTGAAATAGTGCCATTTGTGCTGATTCTTAATTAATTCTAATCGTTTTCTTGGTAAGTATTTTTTAGTTTTGAAAGAATAAGTTCAACTAGAATTCAGCTATTCTGTTTTTAGCTACATATTCAAATTCATATCAATTATAAAATTTTGCTGTGTAGTATGTTATCTAAAAGTAATGAAGGGATAAACTATGTATCTATTATTTGAGAATAAAGTTTTCAAACAAGGAACTTATCATTTTGGAATTCTCCGGGAATTATAAATCAGGTAAGTGCAATGATTTTTACAATAAAAAATTTGCCTGTAAATATTTTTTTTTCATTTGATGATAGTTCTCTACAGAATGGTTTTTTACGTCTGATTAAGAACTATAAGAATAATAAAAAAAGAAACAATATGAAAGTTTTTATTTCAATGTAAAGAATTCTTAAAATCGTTTTTTTATCCTAAGAATTCTTTATTTTCCGTTTTTTAGTTTATAATTTTTTGATAAAAATTGTTCTCAAAATACTTTTTTTGAAAAATTAAATGGTTTAATATTAATGGTTTAACATTATGTGTTTATGTATACTTCTTGTATATTCCAATGTTTGAAGTAATATGATTCAGAAAAGTATGGAATAAAAATTCGGTACTTACGTATTAACGCCACCGCCGCTACAGATTTGGCGGTTTTTAAGTGCCGCCAATCTACACTTAAAATTTTTGCGACAATTCCTTAAAATAAAACACTTTATTTAAAATCAAAATAGTCAATCGGATTTCGGTGGAAAATGAGCCGATATAGAGTTTAGCATAGATTCAAAGCAATCATATCGCCATATGAACTCTGATAAATAAGATTCCAAATGAAATAACATTTCCAAAACGTACGTTTACCAAGATAAACTTTCATGTTGTGAGAATTGGTACATTTTCGTTTTTTCGGTAAAATATTTCCCTCCTGAAAAAATAAAATTGCATCTTGTTTTGTTTTTTGCAAATCCCAAAGACGAATTTTCGTAGCACTAAAAATGGCGACAAAAAAGAATTGTTTTTTTGTTTTTGTTTCGTCAGCATTCTTTATTTTACGTTTCTTAGTTTCTAAATAATGATTTTTATTGAAATTTGAAATTTTTTGATAAAAATTGTTGTCAAAAAACTTTGTTTACAAAATTAAATTTCATAAAATTATGAGGCTTATGTTACTTTTTGTTCATTTTAATTTTTGAAGTAATATGATTCTTAAAACTATAGAATGTAAAGTTTAAATGGGCCTTTCATGTTATATCATTAAATTTAGTAATACTATTTCTCGGGCATTGGGTTTTAACTCTTATAAGAATATACATATTTTTTTCTGTTAATGTACAAATATTTTTCCGATGTGTTTTGGATATTCCTTCTCTAATAAAAAGAGATACCATTTTGTTTCCGCTTGCATAAGAAAGAATATCAAGCATTTTTTTTTTTAAAATTTAATTAGCCACAATAAAGAAGGAACGTTGCAATGCTACGTGCTACATTAACGACGTCTCTAGAGTAACTGAATGACTGTTCATACAGAAATCGCAGGTATTAGTCTCATACAACAACGCCCCCTATAGTTCGTTGCGATCGCGAATTGACGTTGCATGTTTCATTATTTCATAATTTGTCTTCCTTTGGTCACCCTCGCTTAATTTTATTTTTAAAAGTATATATATATATATTTTAACAAATTTTCTTAAAAGTGCTGAAAGAATCAGGTGTTAGAAAGAAAGCTGTCCTCGAACACTTAAGATGAAAGTAAAGTTACCCGGCAATTTAGATCAAATTCTCAGCTCAAACTTCAAAGATGACAAAGAAGAAATACTTACTTTGTAATTTCTTAAGTAATTCAAGTAGTATATCGTGAAAATGCCTCGCAATTGAAAGGTAGGAGCAGCCATTATTTTATTTAGTTCGGAGCAAAGTTTTCTTTAAAAGTAAAAAAAAGGAACTGTCAGTCTAAAGATTAATGGTTTGTCCACGTGACTCCATTAAATAGGTTTCATCTTTCTAAAAAGAAAGTTATTTACTCTTTAAACGTTTCCCAAAAGGTTCAGCTTCGAAAATTTACAAACAAGATTGAATAAAGTTCTTTATATATATATATATATATATATATATATATATATATATATATATATATATATATATACAAGAAAACACGAAGAAAGTTAAGAAAAACAATAAGTTTCATTTATTGCGCTTAAGCTGCAAGTAAACAGAACTCATTAGACAAGTTCAAAATGAAGATAAAACAAAGAAAAATTATAGACATATGAAAAAAAGGGGGGGGGGAATTAATAAGAAAAAAAATAACAAACAACAGTTTTTTAAAATAAAAAAATAAAAAAAGATGAAATTTTATTTAAAAAAACCGGAAAAAAAAGGAAAAAAAGATATAATCTTTTCATCAGCCCACACGATTATATCCGCAAAACAGAGTGCTTTCTGATATTGTATCAATAAAGCCAAAGCAAAATAAATTAATACAATAGCGTGAGGAGCACTCAAAAAAAAAATTTTTTTTATACAAAAATTACAACAAATTAAATAGAACACAAAAAGTAAAAATAAGTAAGAATAACGTGTAAAAACAGAAAATAAAATAAAATAAAAAGAAAAAACAGCTTAAAAAATGGACTATAAAGCGAGTAGCGAAATCAGATCTACTTACATGGACGGGAAATTTTTCAAGAATGATTTAAAAATGTTTTCGCAGAAAGATTGCCAGATTACAAAATATGAAAACAAAAGCCTCAAATTGAGTATAACTAGAGGGTTTTAAAGTGCCGTTCTTACTGCACTGCTGAAGTGATTTGTTATTCTGTACATTGATTTGTTAGTTACCAACGATGGGCCCGAAATGGATGTGCGCAAGGTAATATTATACTGGATAATTTTAAAAATTGACCATAAATAGTGTTAGAAAATAGATGCTTATTTAAGAAAAAATATAAAATAGAAAAGAGAAACATAAATTGCCTGTTCTGCAAATAATTTTAGACACGAATTTGCACAAAATGGATTAACTCATGGAAAAATTATATAAATTATCAAAGAAGAAAAATTTTAATAGATAATTTTAACACGGGTTTGCCCGAAATGGATTTGCACATGGAAAAATTAACAAAGAAAAAAATTTTAGTAGATAATTTTAGCCACGGATTTGCCCGAAATGGATTTGCATATGGAAAAATTGTATAAATTAATAAAGAAATTTTTTAGCAAGCAATTTTACCCACGGATTTGCCCGAAATGGATTTGCACAGGGAAAAATTGTATAGATTAACAAAGGAAATTATTTAGTAAAGGAATTTTTTAGTAAATAATTTTCCCACGGATTTGCCCGAAATGGATTTGAATTAACCATTTCGGGCAAATCAACAAATTAACAAAGAAATTATTTAGTAAATAATTTTGGCAATAGATTTACCCGAAATGGATTTGCACATGAGAAAGTTATATAAATTAACAAAAAAATGTTTAATAAATATATCCACAAAAATATACGATTAATTCAATGATTTTATATAAAATTTTATTACTTTAGTTGGGTATTCATTGTTTTTTTTTTATCAAATTTTGAAAGAGTTTATCGATTTGTTTTTTGAATAAATAAATATTACTACACATTCTTTTAATTCTGTTCATTTCATTAAAAGTTGCATTTAAATAGATGCTCCTAGAAACATTAGAGTTCCAAGTAATTAGTTTATTAATATTAAAATTAAAATCATTTCTTTTATCGTGTAAATCAACAAAGCAGATATTTTCAACTTTTATAATACCCAAATCCTAAAAATTGAAATTAATATTATCATCATGATTACGAAGTAAGATTACTTCCTCAGGGTATATATCACTCAATAAAATAGTAAAATCTTGGAAATTAAAGATAATTAAGTCATCAATATATCTAAGAACAAATTTAATACTAAGAGTATAATTTTTTTCATAATAATGCAAAAAAAAGTTTGCTAAGAGAGATGAATAATTAGATCCTTGTGGTATTCCATTAATTTGAAGAAAAATATCCTTTCCATTGTAAAGCGCGCTACATAGGTAACATTACCTCCGTTGCCAAGATAGAGCATATGAAGCTTAATAACTATTGAGTTTGATCTGAGTTCAACTTGAGTTTAATCGCATGAAATTCAGCATTACAATATATACCAGGATCATTATGGGTGCAATCTAGGCAAATAAAGGCCTATTTACTATGCATTTTCTTTTAGTGCTGAATAGAATGAAATAAAAACTATGTTGATCGTGCTAATAGATTAAAGGTTAAAGAAATTTTCTTTTGTATCAAAGATAAAATTTTGTACTTATACCTATTTACACGCCTGACATTGTTTTATCTACAAATGCGAAATTGCTTTTTATGTATTTTTTTACGCTATATCCAATAAAATAGAAATTAAATAAATAGATCTTATAGGTTAGATATAATATAGATTTTATGTGTTGAGGGGTAAAAATAAAAAATTATAATTTATAAATAATATCCTCACAATCATCCTCATAATCTATCATAAATAAAATCCTTATTTCTTAATTACTATTTCTTTTAATGACAACTTATATTTGTTTTTATTGGACCTAAAAAGAGACACTAAAAGGGTATACCTCACTTGTCTAGATGGCATATTTAGACTCGTAAATTGGTTTAGGTATCCACTCGAGATTTTTGTTGAATTCAGCGTGATAAAATACGTTAAAAACAATGCCTTTACCTCATTTACGTAGAGACGATTATTTAACGTTGCCATCTTGAATGATAACAATAAGAATAAAAATCATATATATGGTATTATAAAACATATACAATGTTACGTTAATACATATTTAGTATTTCAACACCAAACATCATGAGGAAACGATATACAAACAAGTTTCTGCTTATTGCATGAAGTCTTTTCTTTTCAAATAATAATTATAAATCTTTACTGTTTCTGAAAATCGATTTTTTTTTACTTTAATCGCCTTAAAAATGTTCAATGTCCGTATTATCGCTAGTTTTCGTTTATCAAAATTAAGAGTTATATATACTACTTTTTCAACCAAAAGAAATAAATTACGCCTGATAGAAAGAAAACATAATATAGATTTCTTTTAAAGTAAAAGTAATTAGTTTCTAAATATATTGCATTTTTTTACTGCATTTTGAAACTGTTCTAGAGCTGTTAAACCCATGTTTCACTAAAGATAATGATTCCAATTAACACCATAATGCGTCTACATCTGGAGGGCAATAAAACTCTCGTTTATTTTTAAGAAGAAAGAAAGTAATCGAAGCAATTTAAGAGAATAATAGCGTTAAGCTAAAATTTTAAACCACTTTAGCTTGTAGTTTATTTCAGTACGGTTCATTTAGTTTATCGAAGAATTATTTATAAAATAAGTAATACCAAGATTTTAGAAAAAAGCGTCGCTTTTGTTGAAAAGTTTACTTTGTGTTCGGTAAGTCAAAAAAGCAGAAAAGAATAATATGATTCTATAAAATGAAATTAACAAGATGTTGCATTATCATCATTCTTACTATATATTTTTAGAAGTTTTGTAAAAGATATATTTGTTTTTATTATAGAAGAGGTGAAAATGTACATATTAAGGATTGAAAATTAGTGTTTTATGTCGGAATTTTTTTAAAAATCAAAATCTTACGAATCATTGAGTTCGATCAAAACAAAAAATTAGCTTAAATTATTAAAAAATCAGTTTATTTTTCTATTTATTAGTTTTCCCTTTCACCCAGAAGTAGTTACTAAGCATTATAAACTGTTCTGGAACTGTTAAATCGGTCTTACTGAGGATAATTATTCTAATTAACATTGTATAATTCTAGACAGTGGTAGGAACTGTGGTTAATTTTAAAGAATGGAAAACAATTCAAAATAATAATGCTGTTTAGTCCAACTTTTAAATCTTTTAGGTAAAAGTTTGCTTACTTTATTTCAGCATGGCTTATTTAGTTCGTTGAAGAAGTAATTATGAAATAAGTAGTGACAATATTTTAGAATAATCATTACTTTAGTTGGAAACATTACTTTGTGTTCGTTAAGTTAAAAAAATGTAACAAGAATAATACGATTAAGAGGGAATTTACAAGATCTTGCAGAATTATTAATTTTATTATACATTTTTAGAATTTTTGTAAAAGAAGAGGTAAAAATGTGCTGTTTAAGGATTGAAAATTATAGTTTATGTGGGGGAAACATTTTATCGGTAAATGACGTTTAGACAAAAGCATCCCTAATGGCCTTTCTAATATTCGTAATGCACTGAGAAAGGTGCTAAACTGTCTAAAGCGATAATTGTAATCATCATGAAGGAGTATCCAATGCATTAAAACTATTAGATTGGCATCACGTTCAAAAGCAAAGAACTGTACACGCTAATGAATGGAAGTTGAACCCTTTAACTGTTGTATGGTTGGGTGGTTAGAGGAAAGCGTAAGGAACGTGAATTAACTCAAGGTCAAGATGGAGATATTAAGACATTAATAAAATATATTAAATACTCAACAGGGAGTGCTTGGTACGAATAACTACAAGAAACAGAGGCGGTGGCTCAACGTCTAATAATAGCAACCTTCCCGTATAAAAAATTATAAAGTTCTGTTGCCGAAAAAAAAGGAAAATCCAGGAATTTTCATTTTTCTTTTCTTTCAGGAATTTGATGGAAAATCGTGAATGTTGTTGGAAACAATTAATGTCGGAGAAATTTTCTAACAATGAACATGAACTTCAATATATGAGTTACAAATTTTAAGTAAACATCTATATATATATTTGTCTTACACGGCGACAAAAAAACTCCTCATTATAACTCCCCGAATGGCAAAGCTAGAAAATCGACCAATGATTGCCGCTAAAAATGTCACATGCCAAATCTAGATGAGGTGGCTCAACATGTAGCTCTTTTAAAAACGGAAACGGAAATAACCAGAGTGTAAAATATTATGCGCTTATGCGTATCGTATTTTTTGTTAAATAATTTATTTATTATATATCAGTTTATAGATGGTAACGAGAAGAGTTTTGTGGTTGCTATGGTGACTAATTAGAATGTAAATTGTTTTTTTGAGTGAGTCTGAGACTTGTTTTTTGGAACTGCGATGCTGTAATTTTATTGTTTAGTTAATAAATCTTCCTTTTATATTAAACGTGATTGTAGTTTCCATAATTATTTGATTCGAAGTCCTTTGAGTTTTATTTGAGGTCAGTTTATTTTGTATTTTTTGACAAGAGAGAGCAATCTCACCAAATGAGATTTCTTCTAAAATTCAATGTTTTGTTTATGCAGGTTTTTCCATTGCAATTCACTTATTTCAATTTTTAATAGACTTAATTATAGCCAGAATTTTAACCTTTTTAAAGAGATATCAGTTTTAGAAATTTTATCTTAAGATTTTATACTATAGCACATTTCTAATAGGTTTAACGAATTACATGTCATTTATTTGAATTCAAATTTATTTTAATGCCTTAGTATTTACTAAAAAGACGTAATTAAAAAAAAAGTTGTTATAAGGATTTGAATGATCGTTTTGAATTCTTAAAATTTTGTGCATTTGCAATGTACCTAAGTTAGTAGCGAGCGAAGTGAGCTTGGTTTGCGAAGCAAACCATATAAGATTGCGTAGCAATTTTCGGGGGTTGGCGAGCGTAAGCGAGCAGGGGGAGCAGCCCACTAGTTTCCTGAAGAAAAAAAAAATTCAGTAAGTTTCTTTTTTTCTTCAGGAATATGATTTAAAATCATGAATGTTGCTAGAATGTCGGAGGAATTTTCTTACTGTGAAAGCGAACTTTAACATATATATTACAAATGTTTACAGAATTGCACCTTATTGCATATTTAGAATTGTTTGTTTACCGTTTTCTTAGTTTGAAGTTGTCACATCCATTCAACGTCTTGTAATATCATGGGAATAAAGATGAAAATTGTTGATTATTAGAACGAGGTATATCATATTTCCATACTCAATGCATTGAAATCCACTGAGAATTCGAAACCTTCTAGTTTATTACTTTTCCATGAATAATATATCCTTTTCGCATGAATAATTAATAAGCTAAGT
Organism: Parasteatoda tepidariorum; assembly: GCF_982258835.1. Taxonomy (NCBI): domain Eukaryota; kingdom Metazoa; phylum Arthropoda; class Arachnida; order Araneae; family Theridiidae; genus Parasteatoda; species Parasteatoda tepidariorum. The sequence goes on from NC_141761.1 coordinate 101,433,998, forward strand.
ACTAATTACTGAATATCAAAATATGACTTTCACTTTCAATATTTTTCATTTTATTTGCTTTTAAATCTGCGTTTAATATTACTCGAGGTTTGATGTAAACAAGAGGCTTATTTTAGATAAATCTCTACTTTAATGAATTTAAAAAAAAATGCAATCAAAATTTTCTGGTAACTGATTTTTAAGTTTCTTTTGTCTAAATATAAGATCTTTCACTGAAATATGATATTTTTTAAATGTTTTGGATAAAAGTAAAATATTAAAATAGGATATAAAACACAATTGTTTCTATAAAACTCAATACATATTAATATATTGATGTAAAACTCAATATAAATTAATATATTAATATAAAACTCAATACATATAACAGCAATATTGATATAGAAATAATATAATGTCAATACATATAACAGTTATAATCAATTTTTTATTTGAATCACCTGTTTATTTGAATATTGAAAATTATTTAATATAAAATAAGCCTTCAATATTTAAAATAAAATCTGGTTTTATTCAAATTGGATTGAAAAAAAAAGGTTTTTATTTTATTTTCAAACTCAATTAATTTGTATTTAAATCTATAGTAGAACTTAAATTTCTGAATTAATTTCCTTTCTACGCTATTAGAAATTTGTATTATTATTGTAATACGAATCTTTGATATTACTAAATCCAGAGACAGATCAAGACAAATTCAGCCCCAAGGCTGACCAAATTTTCTGGGCCCCTAACAAATTATTTTGAAATTAAATTGCTGATGAATAGTCCTAACAATGAAAAATAATTTATTGAACTGCAAGACAATTCTAAGAAATTTTGCAAGCAGACAATTGAGGATTTATTTTTCTGAGATTAAGTTTACACATCCATAAATTAAAGCAAAATATAAAACAACAAAACAATTGTATATCAAAATAAAAATAGATTGGTGACCACAAACAATGGAAATCAGTGATTTCTGTAAAAAATCACCGATCAGCTGAATTATTTTTCATTGTAAGCTGTAATTATTTTTTTTATTTAATACCTAAATCAACATGAAGCCGACCCACTTTTCGATAAGTGCAACGTGTAAGCTAAAATATTAAAGTTATTAATTATAATTTTCATTAAATAATACATTTCAACACAGAAAAAAGATCCAAAGAAGCCAAAATTATATCTACTCATAGAAACTCACATTTAAATAATTTATTTAGATATAACACATTTAAGAAAATTAAAATTCACATTCAATGAAAATGTTATATTCAAAATATTGATACATTTAAAACTCTGAATGAATTCAATTAAAACTCTCAAACAAAAAATTTAATCTAACTCTCAATGAGAGCAGCTTCATCGGGAGCAGATGACTCTACTTTATCAACAGAGAAAAATTTTGATAAAGAATTTCTCATTTTTTTTGTTGGTTTCATCATTTAAAGCTTTTTTCTTTCTCTTTGCCCAACCAAATTGATAATTAGGTTTTATCACTCCAAAACTATCAAGAAAATCAAAATTTTTATTTGTAGAAGTGTGTAAATCAGTTTAAAACATTAGCATCAAAGATTGTTACTCTCTGTTTTACAGTTTTACATATTTGTTAGTCCTGCAGTGGACTGATCGTTAAGACACGGTTCTCATCAGATCACCGAAGTCAAGCATCACTGGCTGCGGTCAGTGTGCGGGTGGGTTACCACTTGGATCAGTCTGCGTAGGGACCGAGGGTGTGCGGTATTGGTCCTCGTTAAACTGTGCTACCGTAAAGTGCTCGACTTCGCGCGCAGGTCGTCGGGCTACCGAAGCGGGGGTGCCATCCCCTCCGCAGAGGATCAAAATTGCGATGGCATGTCTTCGGATCATCCTCCGGGATGTTTCCCAGACCGTCGCCAATAGCCCATTGTGCAGCTCTAGTGCGACGTAAATTAACAACAACAACAACAACAACATATTTGTTAAGAATAAGCTTAGAGCTCTTGTTGACCCTAATCATTTATAAGAGACTTTGCGAATGAGCATTCTTGTTACATTCGATTAAGCCATTTGCCTAAAAATTGTACCAGTTAAAATTCAGTTGTATTTTCGAATTTGATTAGTGCAATGTTCATGTGAGTTTTATTGCATCATGATATAAAAAAAATTGGAAAAAAAATTGCACTTTTTGAGAAAAACTATTTCCTTCAGTAATAGTAATATTCAAGACTTTTTACTAATTTTTGAGGCCCCTCTGAAATTGTGGGCCTTAGGCTAATGCCTATTGGGCCTAGGCGATAATCAGGCCCTGACTATATCCTTAATAATAATGAATGATTATGAAGTTTAAATAATTAAAAACAAAACTGAAAATAGCAACTTACATTGAGGAAGAACATTTATACTTATTTTCTTCTTTAGAGCATAGAAATGTCTACTTGAAGTACAAAAGATTAACTTGAGGAGAAAAACCTGAAAAATAAGGATTTTTTGTCAAATACATTACAAAATAAGGTTAAATCCCAGTATACGTTACACGCTTGTCGTAATTTTGAAAATTTTGCCAACGCCGAAATGGTGCTAAAAATGGCACCGTAAATTCTAAAATGTAAATGTGAAATGGCTAAAAAGCAATAATCCACCAAATCTCGCCAAATCTACTACAGATTTCAAACGTCATCGCTCTACCGAACATCGCCAAATTCACCGTGTAACGTCTACTACGATCAAGCCAAAAATTATTCTTATGTACGGTACGCAAAACTCATGAACAAACTGACACAAGTTTTCGTTCCGTTTAACATTTTTGATTTTAAATTTTTCAATGAAATCTTCCTTACTTTTTTAATCTGTTGCAATATACTGCAATAGAAGAAAAAAAGGAACTTCTGCAATCACACAGCAAATAAGAATATTTTTATATTTCTGCATAGTATATAAATTAACTTTTTCGTCAAAAAGAAACTGCCAGTATAGTGATAAATGATTTTGTAACATGGCTTTAAAATATAAGTTTCATCTTTCTCGCAAAAACAGCTTATGAACGCCAAAGTTTTCTCAAATTGTTTTCAGAATAAATAATTAAAAAATTAAATAAAGAACTTCAATTGTAGTTCGCTTATGTAATCGTTTGAGACTGGATAGTTACAAATACAATATGTCTTCAAACTATCTTTCCAGTTTTGTAATGAAACAGCTCATCAATTTAAGACAGCTTCTTTGCCGTGTTTTTTAAAAAAGTAATAATATTTTCCGGACACATTCTTTTCGTTATTTGGAAATAAAAATTAAATAAAAAGTTATTGTAAGTTCAACTGCGATTTTTTTCTTCAGTAAATTGCGAAAGTATTTTAAGCGAAAGTTATAGAATAGGAAGTCATAGTCTACCCAGGAAAGTTCTATTATATCTGAAGGGTCTTTCTTAGGTTCAATTGTGATGTTTGTCTCTTGTAAACTACGAAAACAATTTAAGCGAAACTCCAATTTTATTGAAGCAGAAGTCATGTTCTGCAAAAAATAGTTTCAATATATCTGAAGGGTTTATCTTAAAACAAACTGTGATTTTTCTTTTCTGCAAACTGCGAAAAAATTTATATGTATGTCATCTTCTACCCAGGAAAGTTCCAATAAATTTGAAGGGTTTATCATAAGTTCTGCTGTAATTTTTCTCTTCTGTAAGCTGCGAAACAAATGTCAGAGATTCTATTAAATCGGTCCCGGGAAAAAGTCATATTCTACCCAGGAAAGTGCCGATATATTTGAAATGTTTATCTTAAAACCAGCTTTAATTTTTTGTGTAAAAACTGTTTCTTTTATTTATCAATCACTAATGTAGTGTGTCTACCACTACAAAAATATAATTTCAATTCGCTAGTGTATAAGACATGTTAACTCGATTCTATAGTGGGGTACCTTTTCATAGATGAAGGTAGACATGGTCGACAGGGGCGGATCGGGAAATTTTTCCTGGGGAGAGGGGGCATAGACTTAGATTCCCCCTTATGTCCCCTTAAATAATTTTTAAAATATTTTATTTCTTTTGCAAACTATTAAAAAAAATTATTATTTAAATTTTTTTTTTTCAATTTGGGGGGGGGGGACATGACCCCTATAACCCCCTCTGGATCCACCACTGATGGTCGATATGACTCTACCCATAACTAATTATAAATTAACGATTAAAATTTAATTACTTTTAGTTGTCATTTTAGAAAAAAAAATATTATTCATGGATTCATTTAAAAAATAGAACAATTAAAACCAACCATTTTTAAACAAATAACTCTATAAATGGTTTACCCAGAATCTGAATATTAATAAGAGCTGAAACTCAATAGCTTCTATTCATTCCTTTAACAATTCTGCTAAATTTCATATTCTTAAAGGAATTAAATAAATAACTTCGAATAAAGTTACTTGTTTAAACACATTAGAATCAAAAGAAATTCGATTGCCTAAGTATTTGATTTATTTTACTCTTTTTTGGATAAGCGTTAAACAAGCTCAATACAAGATAATGATCATGTTTTTCTTAGATTTCCTACTACATTACATGCCTTACAAGGAAAAGCAATTCAGAAACTAGTGAGCAGGTGCGTTCTCCAAGAAAATGAACAGATTTCGCGCAATAATTTATTTAAATGTTTTGTTTCAAATCCAATTCCTTCTCTTTTTTTTATCCCTCCATGTTTTCCTTTTCAGTAATTCTTTGTTAGGGCAAGTGAGAAACAAAAGTAATAAAATTGTAGCGATTTTAAATATCGAATGAATATTTGTTTTTAAGGGAGAAAATAGCTATTTTTTTATTTTTCTCTTCAGTTCCAATGCTTTAATCTAATTAGAGTTTTTAGTTCAATAAAAGAAGGCGATTAAATATTAAAAAATGTTGGCATTTGTTCTTAGATCTAACTGATTAAAAAAAATGCTATACAGAGAATTATCAAATTTTTCTTTGAAAAAAAAGAAGGAAGATTGAATTAACTTCTTTATTAAAAATAAGTGGAGTGATAGATTTATATTTTTTGTACAGATTTTTAGGACATTAATAAAAATAAATAAAGGGGTACTTCGACTTTAGAGAGCTATTCCTCTCTTAGTTTTGCTCAGATTTCACTGGGAAACATTTTTTTAAAATTTTTTGTTGCCTGAGAATTTTTAACGGATTTTTTTAAACATTGCTAATTTCAACACTGCAGTCGTTTCTCTTTCTAAGCTACAGATTTTTTTAAATTTAAATTTTTAGTCTATTTTTTGCCGAAATGTACTTGTTTAAAAACGTCAAATGAAACAGGGGTCTCATAGATGTTGTTCGATACCAATTGATTGATTTCTACGCTGGTTCGTTTGATAACAAATGAAATGGACTGTATTAAAGATTTTTATTATGATTGGTGCTACGAGCACGCTCATGCTATAAGATCAACAACTAATTTTCAACTGATTAGGGTTACAACAAACGGTGGCGAGGATGCTGAGACAAAGATGCCAAGTTGGCGCTATATTTCTGAGATATTGAACATCCACCCGCCGTTGAATTATATTCAATAAACATACAAATTAGCATAACAATGGTACATAAACATATTCCAATATAAAATTTACAAAGATTGAATAAATGCTGTAGGCACACATAATGAGAAAATTAACATACATCTTTTTTAATTGTCCAATGGCAAAATACACAATTTACTAATGCTACGTTTAACAATTCCCTTGCTCGTTTTAATCTCCGCTACTCTAACCTTTCCATCCGTTCCAGGAAATAGTTTTAAAATTCGTCCCAAGACCCACTGATTTACAGGAAGATTATCCTCCTTTATTAAAACCATCGCATTTAAAATTATGTTTGTTTTCTCTACCTTCCATTTTGTTCTTTGTTGCAAATTGTTCAAATAGTCGCGAGACCACTTAGTCCAAATGTATTGAACAATTTTTGTCAACCTTTGCCATCGAGAAAGTCGGGTTTCCGATTTATCCAACAAACTTGGTTCAGCTATGGCAGTTATAGATCTTCCAACCAAAAAATGCCCTGGTGTCAGAACATCCAGGTCATCAATATCATCTGACAAAGGTGTTAATGGCCGAGAATTTAGGATTCCTTCGACTTGTGCTGTTATTGTAAGGAATTCCTCAAATGTTAATTTTAGATTTCCTGTAGCTCGTTTTAAATAAAACTTAAAGGATTTGACCCCTGCCTCCCAGAGGCCCCCGAAATTTGGAGCTCTGGGAGGAATAAAATTCCAAACTATCCCTTCAGATGCCAAATAGGATGCTAGTTTATCGTCAGGAAATCTAGTTAAATTCTGCAATCGCTGCAATTCCCTACTAGCCCCAACAAAGTTTTTTGCATTATCAGATGATATCGTAGCACATTTGCCACGCCTAGCTACAAAACGCTTTAAAGTAGCAAGAAAAGCATCGGTTGTTAAATCGGAAACAACTTCTAAGTGAATCGCCTTCGAGGCTAAACACACAAATATTGCAACATAAATCCGTTGGAAATTCCCTTTTCTCTGGTGTTTATATTTAATTTGGAAAGGGCCGCAATAATCAACACCAGAATGCAAAAAAGGATAATTAGGGTTTACTCTTTCTCGAGGCAAGGTTCCCATAAGTTGATATGAAACAAGGGGTTTATGTTTAAAACAAACTATGCATTTATGTACAATTTTCCTAGCTATCGATCGACCACGAAGTGGCCAAAACCTTTCTCTAGTGCAATATAACAACGCTTGAGGTCCTAAATGGAGATTTTTGATATGCAAATGAGTCATAAACAATTTAGTGAAAGGATGGTCTGCAGGAAGTATAGCTGGATGCTTTTGAGAATAATCCAGAGCAGCATTATGCAAACGACCACCGACTCGGACAATTTGATGACCATCAAGGAAAGGATTTAAAGAGTTGAGTTTACTCTTACCTGAAAAAGCCTTTCCCTTGGAAATGGCCTCTATTTCCTCCTTAAAAGCAGATGCTAGTACATTTCTAACTAAAAAGGATTCCGTGTCCTTTAGTTCATTAGAGGATAACTTACCAAATCTTTTGCTACTTGGATTTCTACAGTTGAATATGAATCTGAAAGCATAACTTAAAACATTCAAAATTTTAGTATAATTATTGCTACGATTTAAAATATTGTCAATTAAGTCCAGTTTATAAGAAGTTAAAAGTATTTTGGCAGGGGGTTTGAGTTCCTGTAAAAATTCACTGTCCGAAGAGAGTTTTTCAAATTCTATTGGAACAATATTCAGTTCATGGGAAGCAATTTCCGAAGCATTCAGACCACGAGAGAGGACATCTGCAGGATTTTTATCAGATGCAACGTGATTCCAATGACAGTTCTTAGTGAGTTCTTGTATTACTTTAACTCGATTACTGATAAAAGTCTTGAGTTGATCAGGTGACCGTTGAAGCCATGCCAACACAATTGTAGAATCTGTCCACAACATTATTTGTTGAATGGGCAAGGTTAGAGACTTCAGAACCTTGTTCAAAAGCTGTGCCAATAAAACACTGGCACACAATTCTAAGCGAGGGATCGTGATAGGCTTTACTGGTGAAACGCGGGACTTGCTGCACAAAAGTCTCGTATATGATGTTTCTCCCGAAATTGATTGCATGTACAGAACTGCTCCATACGCAACGGCTGATGCATCGGAGAAGCCGTGAATCAGGATTCCCCTCTTCTCCCCCACGTGACGAGGAATTTGCATGTTTTCAATGGCAGGTAGAGTAGAAACGAAACACTGCCAGTCCTTAGCCATTGAATCTGGAAGCGGTTCATCCCATTCCAATCTGAGTATCCAGAGTTTCTGGAGAAACAATTTAGCCTTGGTTAGTATGGGACCAAGGAATCCAAGGGGGTCGAACAAGCGTGAGATGGTGGATAAGACCTTTCGTTTGGTGTATGAGTCATGCATATTTACATCAACCTTGAAAGTAAAATAATCTAAATTTGGGTTCCAGATAACCCCAAGGGATTTAATGGTATTAGGTGGCTCACAAGAGAAATCATAGGCTTGGTCTTCTAATGGTATGGAATTAGGAAATTTTGGAGTATTAGTGCACCACTTGTGTAAGCTCATACCCGCCTTTTTAAACAGGTCTACTAACTGTTCTTGTAGTAATTGAAATTCTTGAAAGTCTGAACTACCTGACAAAATGTCATCCATATAAGTGTCTCTAATTATTACAGCAGCGGCTAAGGGAAAGCTATTCCCCTCATCAATGGCTAGTTGTTTAATAGTTCTGGTTGCTAAGTAGGGTGCACAAGAAGTTCCGTATGTAACAGTGTTAAGTTTGAAGGTTTGCACTGGGTCATTCACGCTATTCTTCCATAATATCAACTGTAAATTTCGATGATCAGGGTGAATCAAAATTTGCCTAAACATTTTAGAAATGTCAGTAGTGAACACATATACATGTTGCCTGAATCGCAAAAGTATTGAAAATAAATCTTGTTGTATAGTACCGCCCTTGTACAAAATATCATTTAAAGAAAGACCCGATGTCGTTTTGGAGGAAGCGTTAAATACCACCCTCAACTTAGTGGTTTTACTATCTGGGCGAAGTACACCATGATGAGGTAAAAAATACGAAGTTGTTTTATCAAGAGGTTCTACAACTAATTGCATATGCTGCAAGTCAGCATATTCCATTAAGAATGATTTGTAAAGTGATTGCAACTCCTCATCTTTTGAGAGTTTTTTCCATAACTGATTTAAACGCATTTCGGCAACGGCTTTAGAATCACCGAGCGAAGAGGGATCCTCCTTCAAAGGCAACTGTACTATGTAACGCCCTTCATGATTTCGATAATGAGTATTGTTGTATTGAGTTTCGCATAACTCAAATTCGACACAATGTTCAACAGAGGGCTCCTCAACAGTTTCTATATTCCAAAATGCTTGTAGCTGTTTATCAAGGCTTTCCGAATTTATATCTGAACTGAGCGTTAATCCACAATATGCTCTATTTGTACTATTATCGGAGCTCCCTACGACTATGTAACCAAAAACAGTTTCTTGAAACAACCAATTACTACATGCCGATCGAAGCTGATTTGGCTTTAAAATTTCAAAAAAGAGCTCGCAACCTATAATTAATTCTACTTCTTTTTGTGTGTTAAACTCTGGATCAGCCAAATTAATGTCCGATGGAATCTTTATATTAGATACTTTAACCGGATTAATTATCGTCAAATTTGTAATCGAAGGAACAATTAAAAATTCTAAAGATGTTGAAAAACTTCCACTATTGTTTTTAATTGCAGTGGTTACCTTTTGTTTGATATTTACCGAAATATTGCTCAATCCAGAAACAGAAGCATTTATTTTTTCCTTTTTCAACATTAAGTTATTAGCTAAATTTTGTTTACAGAAAGAAAGATGAAAAGCGGAATCCAAAATCGCTCTGCATGGATAATAGTCTCCCAATTCATTTCTAATATAAACAACTGCAGTAGGCAAGAGAATATTTTGTTTCTTTTTTGATACTAAATAATTAGAAAAAGTGTTCGAATGTTCTTGTGGGAATGAATCATGCACTTGCGAGACAGTTGTTTGATCGGCGCCTGGCATCGTAGAAACTGAGGAGGTAGGAGGCGGGGAAGAAATCTCATAAATATGCAGTAAAGTGTTATGGCGTTTTTTACAAACGAAGCAAGAATTATTCGATTTACAGTCTTTAACTTTGTGATTATTCTTTAAGCAATTAATACACAAATTTAATCGTTTTATTTCATTAAATCTATCCGAATCCTTCATATTTTGAAAAGTATTGCACTTATAAATCATGTGTGGTAATTTACAGATTACACAAGAGTTAGGATTATTATTCGAATTCAGGAAAGATTTACTCTTATTAACAGCTTGCTTATGTTTATAAATTGAAGAAGAAGCTGTTCGACTAATACTATCAAGAATTTGGCTTCTTTTTTCTAAAAATTCTAAAATGTTATCCAGTTCTGGTATTTCATTTGATGCGATCGTTTGTTCATATTGTTTTCTAGTTTCTCGATCTACCTTTTTCAAAATGATGTTAAGCAAAAGTATGTCAGATAAATTATTACGATCAAAATTTAGAAGCTTCAAAGCTCTGATATTTTTCTTTAAAATATCTACCATGTTTCTAATATCTCCAGCTGATTCATTTGTAAGTTTTTCAATTTCCAAAATTTGATTTATGTAAGTCTCAGTGAGGAGACGTTTATTCTCAAATCTATTTTCTAATGCTTTTAAAAGTGATTCAAAAGAATCGTCTACAGTTTCCAGACGTTTAGCGTCGCCCATCAATGACGCTTTCAAATAATGCAGTTTTTGAGAGTAATTTAAATCATTGTTTTTAGTTATAATGTTATCAAATTGCGATTTAAAATTGGGCCATTCGTCAAATTTACCATGAAATACCGGTAGTGGTATCTCGGGTAGTTTAATTTCTAGTTTTGTTTTCGAATCAGCCTGAGATATTTCATTTTCACAATTAATTATTGAAGGTTTAATTATCAAAGAGTTAAGAATATCTTTAATTCTTACCTCCAGAGCTTCGAGTCTGTCTACTGTTCCCTCTAAGTCCGTTTCTACTTCAGTTACCTCAGGGTCAGTTATGTCTTTTAGCCCATAATAATGCTCCTTTAATTCATCAACTTTTTTATACAATTGTTCCACACGCTTCAGCTTGACCTCTAATTCAGTATGGTTATGTTCCTTCGTCTGGTCAATGTATGTTTCTAGTTTTGTTATGGTACCTTTGACGGCACGCTTCGATCTATTTAGTTTTTCTTTTTCCATCTCCGGTTTTTACGGATCACTAATGTTCGATACCAATTGATTGATTTCTACGCTGGTTCGTTTGATAACAAATGAAATGGACTGTATTAAAGATTTTTATTATGATTGGTGCTACGAGCACGCTCATGCTATAAGATCAACAACTAATTTTCAACTGATTAGGGTTACAACAAACGGTGGCGAGGATGCTGAGACAAAGATGCCAAGTTGGCGCTATATTTCTGAGATATTGAACAGATGTTGCGATAAACTTCTAGGCCGGTTAATGCAGGTCATAAGACTAAAATTGTATCGCAACCTGTATCCCATGCGCTGCTAGGTATGCTTCCCTATTATGAATAGCTTCTTCGTTTGCTTTTGAACAGATCATAAAAGCACCTCCAGCCACGCATGACAACGTTTCCGGACATAGGTTCCTATGTAATTCTAATCCTGATGACATGCCCTAACTTCCCTAGAAGTTTATCCCAACATTTACATGATTCTCTGTTATTGTATAACGGTTTTAAACTTGTACATTTCAACAAAAAATAGGATAGAAATGCCATAAATATTTAAAAAATAGAATGAATATTTTAAAAAAAATCTGTATCTTTAGGAGCAAAACTAATTTCAGGTTTGAAATTCCCCGAATGAAGCCAAATCAGGTACTTGTATAAATGCAGCAAAAAACTTGTGAGTGTTATTTGTTACTTAAAGTTTTTAAATTTTTTTTCATTAAATAACACTATGTTAGTCAAGTGTTTTTTGCGTAGTGTTTAGGAACTATATAAGTTTATTCATTAAAGCACATTATAATAAATGAGAAAAAAAGACAAATGGGTGCTTATTTATCGCTTATTAAGGAGTCAATCCTGAATTCGTCCGGGAACTTATAAAGCATAAATACCTTACAAATTATCGTATTGGCTACTTATGAACAGTGGTAGTAATACTAGTAATCTCTCTCTGTTTTCAAGTTAACAATGACTTTTGCTTGGAAATGATAATTTGAAATGCAAAGAATTATTTTTAAAGAGTCAACGTACATGTTTAGGAGATATCTGTAACTTTTTATTGAACTAAAATTTTTTTAACATAGTATTTGCGTAATAAGAAATTAAAACGGAATTCCCAGCTGTGGTTTGTTAAACATTATGCTGTTTTAAAGGTTTATGCTTTATTCCCTATAGTAACAATTTAACTTCGGCTCCAGTTGAGCTCAAACTCGGCTCAATATGGGTCCTGCTGGCAGAGTTCAGTGCGTTGTGGAAAATGCTTAGCAAGCATAATGAAAAAGTCATCTTTGAACTAATCAGAACTTTCATTAAGCAAGAAAAATCATAACTAAACTTAAACATCATAAAAGAAAAACAATCCTCTTCATAACATGAGGTAACGAATTCAATACATACAGTCATGAAAATCAAAAGAAACCAACTCCAAATCCAATCTTGATTTGTTATATATATACAAAATAACAGTTGCATAATGAGGGTACTTACACACTCAAAATTAATGCTATGCAAATTCTGTCGTTAAATTATTTTTAAATGTTCGAAAGAGGTTTTTCGAACTCGCGATCTCTGACTCTTACTCGAACCTTGTTCATTGAAATTCATAGTCTGACAGGTCCTATGAAACCATACACTGAGGGACCAACATTAAGATGTCTAGACTTTTTAATATTGGTCCTAGAATGACTTTTAATATTAGATAATAACAATTCTATATAGGGCCATTATTAGTTGAAAAGTGCCTGTAAAATACCGAGTGAATTGGAAATTTCGACATAGGGCCGATGTTTGTTGAATAATGGATATAAAATATTAGGTTAATCAGTCTTTTTTTACCCTAATTGAATAATGGTCCAATGAGGGCCCAAGCTATTTTGCTGTTAAGGTTAAAAATTATTTACTATAAAAAGTATTGTTAAAAGTTTTATACTGTTCAGGTAAAAAAGTAAATAATATTAGAAGATTTTTCTTTGCACTAGTTTTCTGTTAAAACCTAAAATAAGAACTACATATACTAAAAAATATGTATCGAAGCTTTTATCCAGGTTACAGTTAGTTCAATAAGAAGTCTTTACAATAGTATGCTCTATAATCATAATACTAATATGATTATAGGGCATATAAATGGTCATATATTAATAAAATTTTTTTTAAAAATAAGGAATTCTAAATTTCCATTAGAACTTTAAATTATAGCAAAAAAAAAGCCCAATTATTATAAGAATTTGGCACAAATGCAAATGTCTTAAAACATGAAATAACTGTATAAATGTGCAAAAATATATTGAACCTATTCTTCGTCGAATCAAAGCCTAAGTTCAGGCAATAATTATTTACGGATCTAGTTCTAAAATGATCACATACGTTTATAAAATATGTTCGCAAAATAATGCTTGATTTTGCTTCCTTATCTTGATTTTGGTTTATATATTTCAATTATTGCAAGAAACCGCATAGTTTTTCCTATTATGTTAATTTAAAATCAAATTTTTCTAAATTTTCGAAGATGAGAAATTATCGAAATAATGTTTTTAATCGCGTACAGTAGATGGCGCAGTGCTTCTAACATTTCACCTACTGTTTTCTATAAGTTTCAAACCTTCTTTCTCTGAGAAGCTGATTTTAATTGTTTGGAAACATTTAAGGAAGCAGTTAAATTACAAAAACAGTGTCTTGAAATTTTTATTCAGAAACAAAAATTAAAAGTAAAGATTTGTACAAAAAATTTTCGCTATGGTATTTTTTTAAAAAGAATTTTCATTCTTTTTTCTCTCGCGGATGCGGGTTTTGAACATCAAAATACTTTTTGATTTGAAAATAACTGCTTTTCTTCAATGTAGCATAAACTATGAAATACAGAGCTAATCTTTATAGTAATAAAATTTTTCAGCTTCCTTTGCAAGATTACTAAAATAGTTTGTATAAATTTTTATTTTTAGAAAAAATCTCGTCTAAGGCCTATAACGCCACGCCTGAAGGGAAGAGAGTTTGTGAAATTGTGACAATTTTGTCACAATTGGGAGGGAAGGGGCTACAAGAAATGTGACATCACACATAATTGGTTATAATAAAATCCATTAAAATCACAGATCAATGATTTTTCATTATTTTTTAAAGATTTTTTCTTTAAAGTAAACACTAATCCATTCTTTATCATTGTTATGCTTAAGAACATAATTAAAACACATAGTTCAAGTTTCAAAACAAAATTTGAATTAAGACGTATGACATTTGTTTCGATTTTGAACTTGCTAGAACTTACTATGTTTTTGACTTTGTGGCAAAGTAGAGGAGGAGAGGGGGTAAAAATATTGAAAATAAGTGCCGTTTTATGGAAGGATGGTAGAATTTTGGGAACCGTTTGCAATTGACTTTTTACCAAATAAAATGAAAAAAATAACGATAATTTTTGTCGAAACCTCTTAAAATAAATATAAAAAAATATATTCCTTTTTCTTATTTATGCGTAGTGTATTAACAATATATTGATTTTTTTTCAAACTATTACAAATACTCAGACTAGCAGTGGAGTGTAGATCAAAAGGAAAAATATTAAATATGCTTTTATTTATCAATATTTAATTTTTAGGATCAAACTAATGATTGGTATTTGGTAATTTGGTGTACTTGACGATATTTTTTAATTCTAAACATGTCAACACAACACAACACAACAAACACTACGCAACACAACACAGCACAGCACAACACAACACAATATAATACAATACAATACAATACAACATACAATGACCAACATACTATGTGTCTTTTGAAATAATAACTCGTGAAATAGACTAATTCCCACACTTCTTTTAAAGTTTGGCACTTCTGTTGCTCGACAATTAATTTTTCAGTTTCAGACATATTTTCGTTAAATAATGGTTGATTATTACTTATTGCGTCATTAAATATCTCTTCACGTTTTCTCCACAAAATATCGTTCCTAATTCCGATTTTGAATGTATGTTCTTTCGAAAACAAATCACGCATAAATCCAAACATCGGATTTTCTCTGGATAATTCATTATTAAATCTTTCCTCCTCTTTCTAAAATGTCACGCAATAAATGCAGAACTTGAGGTGAGTGTAAAGCTTGGTCTTTCAATTCTGACGTCAGGGCGACAAAAGTTTAATCGGCTTTGACAGTTTTGATCGCAACGCAACGGAATGTGCACTTATACTACGACGCTGTGACTTTATTATCAAAGGTCGAAATTAACTGAATATTACCTTATGGTTGGTTAAATTCTTATATTTTTCATTTATGATTGAAATTTGAATTCCACTATCTAACAAAACTGATACATGATTATTTACTACTTTTATCGCTGTATAATTCAATGGACATATTGCGTCCTTCTCATTTAATTCACTGAAGTACTTAAAATCGACAAGAAAAGTAAACATTGTTTCATTTGGTCTGAAATAATTAAAAAGATTTAGTCATTAAAGTTTTGGTAATGAAGGTACAGCCTACACGATGTTTTTTCTAAACTTTTTCGCCAAGAAAAATTTAAAATGCCTCATTTTTAAGTGCTTTGTTTTTAAGACAAGAATATACTTTTAAACTATACATACCATCTTGCCGTAAAGAATTATCTGGGCTTCAAAACGGTCAAATAACTTAAATTTTTTAAAAAAATATTAAGCTTTTTTTTTAACGAAAAACGTAAATTTGATAAGATTTCGCAGTCTATCTAAAAATTATCAATTATCAATATTTTTTAAAAAATAATTTGACTTAAAAAATAATTAAGTTGCACACAAATCTGATTTTCTCAAAGGTTTTTCCATATAAGCGGTTTGCGCCATTTTCATAATTAGCACAGAGGGCGCTGGATGAAAATAGACTCAAATTAACCTAACAGACATGAATAATATTTCAAACTTTAAACAGTAATGAATATAATAAATATGTGTAATAAATAAATACAAGGGGACTGAGTCTCCTAAGTAAAAGCATTAAGAACAAAAAACGCCAAAAAAGCGGAAATGAAAAATTCAATATAAAAATTCAAGATGGCGAAAGAAGTGAGCTCTTACGCTCTAAATTTCAAAATCAATGAATACTTTTCATTACTTTTAATATTTTAGTTTTTTAAAAAAAATATTAAGTCACAGATACATTTGATTTCCTCAATTTTTTTTCATATCGACGTTTTGAGCTATTTTAATAATTATAGTGCTGAGAATAAATAATTGTTTGAACTATAGCAGATATACAATTAGAGGAATGAGTCTGTGAAAAATAAGCATTAAGAATGAAACACATACACAAAAAAAAAAAAAAGCAACAACAACAAAAAAACGATGATAAAAAAAAATTTAGCACTAAAATTCAAGATGGCGAAAAAAGAGAGATTTTACGCTCTAAGTTTCAAAATCAATGATTACTTTAATTTAAAAAAAAAAAAAATATTTTTACTTTAAAAAAAAAAAAAAATTCTCAATCGCATTTTATTTTTTTCAAGATTCTTTTCATATTGACATTTTGCGCCATTTTCATTTTAGTCTCTAATAACCACAGATGGCGCTGGATGAAATGAACACGACTTAACCTAACTGCCATATATAACTGTTTCAAACTTTAAACAGTAATAGGTACACAATACGAGAACTGAGTCTCTAAAAAATAAGAATTAAGAACAAAAAAAAAAAAAAAAAAAAAAAAAAAACTAAAAACAAAAATAAAAAACTTAACACTAAAATTCAAGATGGCGAAGGAAGAGAGCTTTTATCTCCAAGTTTGCCATATAATATGTAAAGGTTGAAAGGCTTTTAGTGATGATTGATCTGCAAATACATCATTTCATCCCCATGGTGCTTGTTAGTCACTAATAACCGAAACTCATCGAAAGACAAAAAATAAAAAAAAATCAGCATAAAAAATTCCCCCATGGGACTGGGCTCGAAAAAGTAAAACCATTTTTCTCGCTAATTATTAATTGCTCCAAAAGTTTTTGAACTAGCTTCTCCCAAGAACATTGCAGCCACTTTCAACTCAGTGGTTAATGATTCCAATTAACGTTGCAGACAGATAAAAACGGCGAATTTTTACATAATTTAAGCTCAAATTCCTTTTATCAGTATCAAATTTCTCAAGTCGCATTGGAAATCGAGAAAGAAGGTATTCTTTAGAAATGCTGTCAGTAATGAAAAATGAAAGAAAAGTTATGCTTTAAGGGTTTTTTAAAAGATTGTGAGGCTTTTAATATCAGGATATAGATGATTCAGTTTTCCCTCGTGTTACATAAATCTTTCTGCATTGTA
The DNA here is from genome assembly GCF_982258835.1 of Parasteatoda tepidariorum. Taxonomy (NCBI): domain Eukaryota; kingdom Metazoa; phylum Arthropoda; class Arachnida; order Araneae; family Theridiidae; genus Parasteatoda; species Parasteatoda tepidariorum. The sequence continues at coordinate 101,451,009 of NC_141761.1, forward strand.
AACTAATGATTGGAAGAGTTTCTTTAGAACTAATTTTTCTTTTTACCTTAAAAAAAGTAAATATGTAATAACATTTTATAAAAAAGTCATATAATTTCTTAAAGGTTTGTAAGCGTAAGAAGTATAGTTTTTGTTTTTATTTTTGGTGATACTCTATTTTATATTTTTGTTTTATATGCGTCGTTGAACAGCCAAACCAATTTCGGGTTTACGACTATCAATGTTCTGCGCCGTAGCCTTGAAATTTTACACCCAATCCAGAAGATAAGGGAACTCCAGGATCAAGAATCGGGAAAAATTTTGCCTTTCTTGGAGGACTTTTTGATGGAACTAACACGCATTTGCGTTGCATGGCGACTAAAACCACGAAAACCTTCCATGGTTAGCCTGACGGCAAGGGAACTCTAACCCATGATCCGTCTCCCACTGAGGATATTTTACGTATCGACCAGTCATCGCTGGGATTTGAACCCTGTCCCCTCATTGGAAGGCGAACGCTCTATTTTATGCATGTTGAAATATTTAAGTACGTATAATTTAAATCAACCGCTTAGCCACATGAAAGTGTCTAGGTCTAAAAGTGACTATGATCCATTGAGTTATATTTCTGAATAGATTATAGACTTGTTCTTACTAAATGATAATTCGTTTGGATACATGGCGTAAAATGGAGCACGCATGCATATAAATGAATTTTAAATAGTTACAGCTGGAGTCGTGAAAAAGTGTACAAGTACGGTAAAGTGTCTGCGATAATTTTTTTGCTACCTTTAAAAACACAAAGCAAATGATTATTTGCTTTTTTTTCAACTTAATTATCTCTGATAGAAGATGGAAAATGTTGATTTATTTTGAGCGTTCAAATATAGGTGAAAAAAAATCACAGTGGCAGAGAGAGGCAAATCAAGACAGAATGCATTTCTGCGCACTACGGAGAATTGGTGAGTATCTTGTGTCATTAACAAGGAAATCGGCATTAATACGAATAAAACATGATTTGAGGGCATCAAGATTATCGGATGTAATAGAGAAGGGAGGAATTTTGGCACTATCGAAATAAAATTTATGCCCAAGACTCCAAGAATGTGCGGCAATGGACGATATATCGAATTCTTGATGACCATATACATTGCGATCGTTTAATCTAGATTTATAAGAGCGTTAGTTTGTCCTATAGTCAAGGTCACACTGGAAAGGAATGCTGTAATGCCAGTTATTTCAATGCTGACCATTAAGGGACACAAATTTTTTTTTTTTAACAAGCTTGATAATGACTTTAAAACCAAAACAGGGTAGGATATTAGCTATTTTTATCAAATTGGGGAGAAAAATATGTTTATTTGTACCATCTTCATAAATTTTTGAAGCAAATGAATCTTATATATTATGAAGTAGTATATCTCTCCGCTTCTCTTTCTAAGGATTTTTCATTTAATAACTCATTATTGTTTTATATACAGAGTTAAAAAGGAAATATGGATACATTTAAATGAATTTTAAATTATGACTCTTTTATTGTGAACTGGTGCATAATTATACTAAAGTGGCTCTGAATTATTCTGTTTTAACTTTTGGTGACACAATAATTTCCTTATTTTCGCAAAATCATAAATTCAATATGTGCTGGGGATACAAGAATGATGCACACATTCAAATAAATTTCGAATGCTTGATAGATTTGGAGGTGAAAAAAAATTTAAATATTGTAATTCCAGTAATTTTTCTTCAAATTTTTAAAATTAGTTTTAAAGTTCTTTAAAATATGGAGATGCTATAAAATATAAAGCAATGTTTTCAGCTGCATGTCCATTTCAACTGAACTTTTTACATGGATGCCAGTTAGTTCCGAATACAAACAACCCTTACGTTGTGCTGCAAATAAGTGTTAGCATAAAAAATAGTTTCTTATTAATTTTTTACAGTTAATAGTGCCATCTTTTAATGAATTTCGTTACTAATTTCATCTCTAACTTCCATCACAGACTGCAGTATGCTGTTAAATAAGTAATTGTTGGGATAAATTGTTAAATAAATAATTGTTGAGATTGTATCTTTTTAACTACAAAACAATATTTTTATGTTTTTATGTGAACAACTTTCTAACTGTGGGTGATTTTTGTAACTAGTTTTCAATTTAAATTTCTTTTAGAATTTTAAAAAAATAATTTTTATTTTTATTTTTATAACAATCTTTTTAAATAATTTTTATTTTCACTTTTTTTGTTTTCTGTATTTTTTTATTGCTTTTTTCGTATTAATATTATCTTTCTGTTTCGTTGTGTTATTATAAAAATATAAATTGTGTTATTATAAATGGATTTTGAGGTGAACTGTTTTTATAAGTTTTAAATACATTAAAATAACATTAGATCTTTTTTTGAAAATTCAATTTCTTTCAATAAATTGTGAAACTAATTATAAATTCAATAAATTGTCATTCTATATTTAACCGTACTATAATTTATTCCGTAGTAAGAGCACCCGCTAAAAATATTTTACGTTTATAGATGTGTTGACTTTATTGAAATATTTTATACGGGTGCTTTATGCTTTATATATTCTTTAGGTAATATTTTTCTTTTATGAAGAATCGATAATTGTTTCAGTCTCAATTAAATTTTAAAATTTTTTTTCAATTTATTATGTTAAGGTGTCTTAAATAATATCTGATAAATTTTGTTATGAGTTCGTCGCCATCTGTTGACGAAGCTGGTAATTAATTTTAAAATTTAGTTAAAAAAATACTTTGCACGTAATGCAGAATGCAACAATGCTTAATTTTTTTTTATTTCTTTCTGCTTTGTTTTAATATATTAAGTAAATGCAAAAAAATATAAGATTGAATTTTGTAAAAGTATTGTACTAAAAATACTCTTTCAGATTAAAATGCAAAACTGCTGATAATTAAAGATCGTTAGAGTTTTTGTTGGCTACCAAATCTAAAGATAAATCTTTAAAAATCCCAAGCTACTTATTAGTTCGTAGAAAATAAAATATTTCGAACGAAAAAGAATACAGAACAAATAGAATTAAATCCTTTAAATTTCCCCTCGGAATTAAAAATAACGTTACTAATTACCCATATTTGAATAGGTTTCGATTTAATTGCCCCTCTGGAAATTGTAGCTTAATGTTATTGACTTCAAAAAGTAATGCTCTAATAAGGTGTTTTCATTCAGTAAGAGGAAATTTTCGAAGATTTGCATTTAAATTATTCCAACGGAATTGAATTACAAAAAAATAAATTGGATTTCAAAAAATCTTTTAAGGCTCCAAACTTGATGAAAAATTTACATATTCAGCTACTGCTCCTTAACTGCTTACCTCACATCCCAAAAGCATCTTTTGCGTTTATTTGAAAGAAAAGGAATTTTTTTTTCCTCCTGAAATTCGAAAAATAGAATTAAGGTTTATTAAATTTATTGAGGTTTCGATTGTTTTTATTTGATAAAATTAATAACGATTTGTAATAAAATTCTCAAAATTCATAATTATTCATTAAAAAAATGCATAATCACCTTTTTTAAAATATGTTTTTAAAATATTAAGTCAAATCTTCTGAGTTTTCTTTTCTGCGGTACGTGTTTTCTTCCTTAATATAAACTCAAAGGATACACACGTTCTTTTGTCTGATTAAATTCTTCATAATTACTATTGTTCTTATATATATGGGATCCATATTTTTTTGTTGTTTCCTTTTTTAATAAGATTTGCGAACTATACTACAGTAGTAGAGTATCGGGGGGAGGGGGGTAGCCTGATTGGTAAGGCGCTGGACTTGCGCTCGTGAGAACGAGAGTTTGAATCCAGCCGGCCGAAGACTCCTCGCGTAGTAAATGGTGACTCGTGCACGTTGAATCTGTCGGATCACAAAGTCATCCATGTTCCCATAACAAATTGTATCTCTGGAAGTACTGAATTGGAGATTGATCGTTCTCTGGTTCAAGTCAAAATAACGATCTGTTGATCAATAAACGGATGTATGAATGAGTTCTTCCTATAAACGGATGTGACGTATGGTCATGGCAGAGGTTGAATTCTCGGCCATAGATGGCACTATTGGAAAAACAAGAACAATCGTACTCCTTGCCTTAATGGCTTACTACAACAACAACAACAACAACAGTAGAATATCGTACATTATACAACGCTTTAACGTAATATTTGATGTGAGTCTAGTTCCAGATAGCAGTATAAGGTTAATTTAATATCATCAACAACCTTTATCAAAGTCCAACAATGATTGTAAATGATTAACAAGTAAACCATGCAAGCTTGAAACAATGTTAAATTTAACTATTCTAGTTTACGCTCTATGAGGTTTGCATCAAGCTTTCTTAAAGAACCCCTTTCTATTGAGACTGAATCTGCCTTTACAAAACTAGGAAAACCTTCTTAAATCGAAGATAAACTCACCTGTTCAAGGTTTACGTCAGAGTTATATTTTATGGCCATCACTAAAACGAGATTTAATTGCATAGGCTTTTATATATTTTCTTTAAAACTTTAAAGTGAAGGTTGACCTGATCATTAAGTTTTCAACACAAACAAAATGTTGCATTCCAGAGTCAAGACAAGGTTAGAATGAATTCGAACCAAGGACATACGGGATCGCAATAGACTGCTTAAGCCACAATAGTTGTACAACCCATTCCTGGGAGAATTAGGAAGGTTTATATAGCAAGGAAAGTTTATATAGCATCGCAACGATACAATCATGGCATACATCTCATACGCTTAAACATTTTTTTAGACGTAGAGAAATAAGCAAAATGTGAAATTAAAATTACTAACTACGTGACCTGAACTGATTAAATTAGAACCCTTTGTACCACTGAAACTGGAGAAACTAGCATGTCATTATATGTCATTGTGGCGACAACTACATAAAGCTTCCTAATAACTCCCCCGTAACTGGGGTGTACAACTATGGTAGTTAGAGCATCCTACTACGAATCTGGAGGCCCTTGGTTCGAATCCTGCCGGCAGCTAACAAACATCTCTTTCACTCAATTCTCCTTCAATATCGTTGTTTAGACTATGTATTTCAGTTAAAATTAAGTATATGATTTGGTCAAAAATAAGTATACAGGGCATTTTGTAATTCCCTCCGGGGTTTTGAAGCGTTATAGTAAAAAAACGAAGACGAATATGGCAAAAAAGAACATATGAAATTATTCCAAAGGTATTCAAGTTTTAATTTAAGCAGTTGCCGGTAGATGGCAGTAACATGTACCACTGAAGCCAGTTGTAGTAAAGAAAAAGGGCGTTTACAGGAGGAGGGAATTATGAATAACCCTGTATATAAAAATAAGTATATATAAAAATAAGTATATTTTCTTTTCTGAATACATGTGGTTTTTACATTTGTTTCAAAGCTATTTTGACAAAAATTTTTTTCCAATTTTTTAGAAAAAAAAAAAAACTTTTTTACTATGTACACATTTTATAATAAGACAGAATATTACACATATTTTCGCTAAACATTTATCTTCAATGTAACTTAAAGTTCTATTAAACGCAATTTAAAGGATTATTACCTTCACAAATAATTATAAAAAAAATTACATTTCGTATGAAAAACCAAAATTAGTTTCGTATTTAAACTGAAATTTTTATTCAAATTCTAATGGAATTTTGTTGGAATTTTTATTCAAAAGCATAATAAAGTTTTAAACTTGACCTGGCAAGACACAAAATTCCATTCATTTCTCGACGCTGTTAGCATGAAAGTCTCCCCCTTTTACACATAAAAGTCCTCAACAAAATACCACTCCGAATTTAATTTCCAGTCTCTCTTGAAATTCTTAATTTGCATTTCAGTTTACAACGACAACGCTTTTAGTGGACTATTTCCCCCCATCTCGTGTCCTTTTCACTCTGTATGTATGATAATATACATGTTATTTAAATTTGGGTCTTGAATCAGACAAAGCTTCATACTTTTTAAAAGTTTTCTGGAGGCAAATGAGCCAAAGTTGGAAAGGGTTCGAAAGAAATGTCAAGATTACTTTGTTTATTGTAAGCAAAATTTTAAAATGCTTTTAAAGTTTTCTATTTTTTCGGAAGTTGAAAGGTTCTTGATTTCAGAATACAAATTTATTTATGGAAGCAACTTGGTAGTGTTACAAGTAGAAAAAAATGTTATCAAAACGTCATTAAAGCCCAATGTGGATGTTTAGTTATAAATTATGCATTATTTTAGATTACTTTCTCTGTGGCAGTACTGTTTTTATCTTTTTAATCTTCAATGTAGAATATTCCTTAAATCTAATTTTAATATTTTTCATCATTTTGTATTTTATTAAGATAAAAATGCGAAAAATATTATATTTAGCATTTTAATAATTTATGTTTATGAAATACAGAATGGGCAACGGTGTCTCTTTGTGCGTTTAAACTAAAATATTCGAAAAGTAGATGTGCGTTAAAGGTAAATAATCGTCTCACTTCCAAGCAATAATGTTACAAATTTGCAGTTATTTGAAAATATAAATTCATCATTGAAATTTCTTTAATTTACAAAATAAATTATTGATAGTCCTTTAAATATGAATGAAAAAAAATTCAAACTACTTTTTTTGACTTCATATTTTAGTACAAATATTATTCATTATACAATATAATTCCGATAAGGTAAAAGATTTTTTCTACGAACTATTAGACTGTTTTTCATAAATGAAAAATATCAAAAAATATTTTTACTTGCAATTAGAGAGTCAGAAAAAATATATAAATGGGACACCGATTCCTCGTCTGCGCCAAAAGGTTAAACAAGTTTACATTATTCTGATTTTTTTAAGCCTATCAATGAGCATACATATTTCTATACAATAGCGACTTCTGTTTAGTGAAATATAATATCTTTTTGATATTAACTCTAAATTAAAATGCATAGAAAAATTAAAAACAGGACAGTAGGGAAACCGAGAGTTTTCATTTGTTAAAGAGAGCTGTAAGTTAGATAAAATCCCAGATGTTACGCATTAAATAATTGAGAAAAGAGAATCGTCTGCAAATGGTTTTATAATGGAACACCTGCTAGTGACGTGGTGTGGGTATTACGATCCTGATTGGTTGTTGAAACGTGTCATTTGCCAACGTAAGCAATTACTCTGACCCTGTTGGGCAATCTTGTGATCCTACTGGGCAATCTTGTGATTCTGTTGGACAATCTTGTGACCCTGTTGGACAATCTTGTGTCACTGTTGGGCAATCTTACGTCCCCGTTGGACAATCTTACGTCCCCATAGGACAATCTTGTGTCCTCGTTGTGCAATCCTGTGTCCCCTTTGGGCAATTTTGTATGTCTGTTGGGTAATCTTGCGTCTGTGTTGGGAAATCTTTCGACCCTGCCGGGTAATCTTGTATTCTTGCAAGGTATTCTTGTGTCCCTGCTGAGTTTACTTGTGTCCCTGTTGGGCAAATCTTGTGTCTTTGTTGGGCAATCTTGTGTCCTTGTCGGGCAATCTTGTGTTCCCCTTTAAGAAATCTTATATTCCTTCTGGGTTTCCTAGTATCCCTGCTGGGTAATCTTGTATCCCATTTGGGTACCGCTTTTTCAAACCAAGCCAGTCAAGCATCAATTCTCTTAAGTGACACATTCTGTGTTCTTTCACTAAGATTCCTACACAAATATTTCAATTCTTTCACGATACATTTCTTACTTAACGCAAAGGCAGGGACGAAGTTATGTAGAATATAAGCCAACTAATTAAGTATCGAAGTTGCCAGGTGCAGAAAACAAAAATATATCACGGTTACAATAAAATACATAAGCAAATGATAAATCTAAGTTAAGTAAAAGATGCAGACTAGAAAGAATTACATTTTAACAAATTCGATGAGTGATACGGCGTTGTATTTAATCAATTTCAAATTAATTAACATTCTAACTTATATGGAGAAACTTAGCTCGACTTTAACACGCCATCTTGTTTAAAAATGATTAGCTGGCGCTGAGATCATCGGTCACATGTTTGTGTATTATTAATAATCCCAATTATGCCACTGTTAAAACAATAAACATTTTTCAAACATCTGCCTTTGAACGGATTAAGAGTAATTTTTGAACGATTTTTATGATCGTTAAGAAACTGCAGATTGTAGTAGATTGAGTTTCTGTCCCCTGGTATAATTGGTTTCAGGAGATTCAATAAGGAGATAAGAGATTCAATTCTTTCCTTCATTATAGATACTGAAGTACTGTTTTTATTGTTTGCCGTTGATAAGTATTATTGAAGCAGAAAGTACCAATCAAATTCAAGGGTAATATATTCTTAGACAGCAGTCAATCTTACGGCAAATGTTTGCTTGGCATAGAAAAGTTGACTAATTAATCCCTTTTTAAACTTAGAGGAATATTAATATGCCAAGCTTGTTTCCCCAAAAAAAATGAATAAAAACACGTAAGAACTTGACAATAAATCTTATTTTTTAGATTTTACTTTAAACCTTGTTTTTGACTTTTTTCATTCTAGCTTTGTCCAGGCTCTCAAATGCAAGATTTAATTTGTGTTGAAAGTTTAACTATCAGACTAACCTTCTCTTTTAAAGTGTTAAAGAAAGTATACAAAACCTTGCGCAAATAAACCTTATTTCAGTGATTGTCATAAAATTTTAAGTAAAACTTGAGAAGGTGGATTTATACTCAGTTTGAAAACGCCTTCTGCCTTTGATATGCAAATGATGATTCCTAGTCGGTTTTGGAAGCTTTTTCTAGCCTTGTTTTGTAAAGGCTAATTCCATCTCGATAAAAAAGTGTTTTTTGAGAAAGCTTAATACGAATCTCATAGCAAGTAAAGCAGAATTGTTAAATTCAACAATGAATTAAGCAGTAATTCTAAAGCAGTTTAATTGCTAATCATTAATGAACCTTGTTGGACTTTGTGATAAAAGTTGTTATTGACATTAAAATCAACCTTCTATCTAGAATTATACCATTGAAAAGTAACAGACTAAAACAGTAATTTAAAAACTATACAGATATAATGCTGCAAAGAAAAAGACACACATAAAAATTGAATATTTTTCTAAAATAAAGATATTTCATATTTGCATCAAGCAAGCATGTTTTATGATATAATACTTTATCAGACTTAGTAAAATCACTCCAATCACAGAAAAGCTAGAAATTAATTTCGAACATTTTTTCAAAATATTGTATTTTAACGCTTTATTTTTAAATAAAAAATAAAAAATAAAAAAAAACAGCTGAATTAGTTGGCAATACTTCTTTCATGAATTTATTGAAACTCTTTTAAATAAGTTAAAAAACTGATGAACAATTTTTGAAATAGGGCTAGTAAATATTTTGGAATTTTTTTTTTAAGTATATTGATTTATTGACAATTTTTGCACAGCTAAAGTATGCTACACAAGTAAAAATATCACTAAATTTGGGCTCAATACATTTAAGTTATTAATAGGAAAAAAATCAGGGAATCTTTTACGAAAATATCCAATCTGAAATAGCGTGCTTACTTGACATTTGGGCTTTTATCTACATGCTACATAAGAGCAATTTATTTTAAAACAAGTCACCAAAAAGAAAAATTTCTACTTTCCCTAATGTGCTATTCATCATTCTGCATATTACTAACCTTTATTATTAACTTTTATCATTTCTTTTTTAACACGAGACGTGAGAAAATGGAAAAAGGAAACACGGGAGCAGAGAGAAAGAAAAAGGGAAAATTCTGTCACGATGAACAATGCGGCGAAGCTTAAAAATGGAGACATGTAAAACTAGATTCCCTAAATTAATCCCTACCAGCCGTCGGCGCAAGCAATCCGTTATTAATAACACTTGATGAATTGCTTGCTCAGCTACTTAAAGAGATTTTGAATTGAAATTCCCTATTTATTTAAGTTATTGAATTTTGGTGATTCATCATTTTGTGTTAAAAACGTATTTAATTTCGGTGGAGCTGAGAAAAATAAAGCTATAAATTGGAACTTGAGTTGGAAAGAAATTCAGAAAAGATTATTTTAAACTTCTGATAAAAGATAATTGTTATTTTATGTATGTTTTAATTAAATATGTAATTGAAGTATTTTGTTAAATAAATACACTCATTTCTTAATTGAAATGAAATAATTATCAATATAACACAGATTATTCTCAAAGTTGATTAACATTATTTCAAAGAAATATTTATGAATTGTAATTGTTATTTAGAAACATGTTTACATTTTAGTACTGAAACAAATAATTACAAAAAACAATTTATACCGGAATTTACGATCCGGTAAATAGTGTATGACGCCTTATTTTTTAATGATATTTTTGTAGTAAGCAGTTTTAAGGATCATTAATTTCATTTTAATATTTTCATTTAGAAAAATATAAACTTTGTTAAATGATAATACAAAAATAAATCCTTTTAATAATTATTCTTAAAATGCTATTGAATTTAAAAAATATTTCTATTATTAAAATATATTTTTAGGTTCTAAATTATTAAAAATATATCTAAGGTTTCCGTTATAGAAAAATAAGCTACATGATAACTGGCTCACCAAAAATGACACAGTATTTAAAAAATGAAGCGAATAAGAATAAATCAAGATAGAATTGTACGATTAGCTGCACCCTATTTAAGAAACACGTTTTTTAATCTAAGTTTCTGAAAAAGTTGTATGGATTGTCAACAAAGGCGTTATTAAAAGGAAAAGCTTAGCTAGTAGCCTTATTATTTTAAAGATGATCTCATTTGTCGATTCTGTTTTATAAAAAAACCATCTCAGAAATAACACTGTTAATTATTTATATAACAATAATTTAGTCTCTCTCCCAACTTCTCCTTTTCTTTTTCTCCCGCTAAAACCTCATGGGCAAGGTTCAGCAATTTTTTGCCACTTACTAAGTTCAGTGTACTTAATAGTTTGTTACTAAGCAATACTTCTTTGCATATCCAAGATTCAATGATTTGCGCTATTTTCACTGTGCTAAAACAAATAATACATCAGTTTTGATAATATAAGCATTATTATCACATCACCCAACCACAACCAAGCTCCGGTAATTTTATCGTCTGTCAGGATCGAACTCACTACCCCTTGTTCACCAACCAACGATGTGAGCGAGGCCTTAAGCAAAGCGCAACTGGAATGCCAAAAACAAGATTATCCTACGGATCACACAAAATACTGAAAATTATCAATCGAATGTTTGCCTGAAGCAATCGCACAAAAATTATGAATAAAAGAGTCTACCGGACAAGCCCATACAGGCAATAATCATAAGCAAATTTCCCGAAAATGAAAGCCGAAAGTTAAATAAAAAATGGATGAAAGCTTATAGAGAATGACAGAGTAAAGAGAATTTTTTTTTCCAAGCTTCGGGAAGGAATTCTGTCAAAACCAAAAACTTTTTTTCAATTTTTTTTTTAAATAGGAAATGATTTACACAAATTCAGACAATAGATGAAGAGCTGCACGGCTTAATATCAAAGTTAGGAGTTGGATTTCAACAATGTTATCTGAAGGAGATGCATTTAGATGATTTTGTTTACGTCTTTTATGTTCTCTGAATCTGTATTAGAGTACCTTTTGTTTACCCAGTATAAGGAAGTCTACCGTTGTAAATTGAGTCTGATAAATTTATCAGGTATTTGTGATGGCAGTAAGGAGAGGAGAATTTAGATTATTAACGGGGTCAGACTAAAGAGAAATTTTATTGTCAAGTACAAGATTGTTGGCCAGTACATTTGGTGTTTAGTCACTGAGGAAGGTTCATGTCTAGAGAACCGTAACTATAGTCTGTCCTTTTGTGTACTTGAGTTGTGTTTTATTCACGCTATCTTTGACTTTAGCCTATGTAGTACAAAATATTTGCTTTGGATTACGGTGTAAGGTAATAATAAAAGAATTAACAACATAGGGACTAATTTTAGGTAACATGGAATATAACCAAGTTATAAAAATAAATAACTAATAGTTTGACAATATTCATAATGTTTTATTATCATGAATATTTTTTAAAATTCTGTTTAGGAAAGAAATAATTTTTATTCTCACTAAGTTTCCAAAATAGTTGCAAAGCTTATAAACAGATGGCACTGCTAACCAAAAATCGAAACTTTTGGTCCTATTATCTCGAATTCGCCTTCTTTTTCCATTGAGTTTTTAATTTAATATATATTTGATTTAAAATACTTTAAATTTGAATAACTATACTATCTTTTATCTTCTTTTAAACTACATCTTGATCTACAGTTGATTTAGTTTGATAAAAAATCTTAATTTCATTCTTAGTTTTCCCTCAAGATGAAGATAATTATAATATTAAAGTATAACTTTTTTTTCCTACTTCTGAAATAATTTTAGAGTTTAATTTTTTTTCGAACTGAACTTATCAGTGATTATGGATTTGAATTAATTTCCGAGAACAAAGAATTTTAATTTAATGGTGAACAAAAAGTTATCCAAAGATGATAATATTTCAGTTCAGTGGAATTAAATCAGTTATTTTTTTGAAATCATAACCGTATTTAATTAGTTTTAAAGCAGTAATTGCATTTCCATATGTTTTTAAAAATGATCAATATCAAAAAAAATTTCAAATGACAAAACTATTTCATACATGAATTAATTTGCACTTTTTTCAAAGCCTTTTATATCTGAAAATAAATTTTCGCGGAAGAAATGAAATAATTAAATTGTTTTCTATTGAAGTGTGAATACTTTAAGAACTTGATTTAAATCTAAAAATTATTTAAAAAAAAGTTTTTAACGATTATTTTCTTCTGATTTATTAACAGAATATACTTTGATATGGCTGTTTTACAATATTTTGTAGTATCATAAAATAATGTTTTTTTAGTGAATAATGTATGTTATATTTATAAATGTACGTTAAAGATATTCATAACTGTTATGTTAAATGTTTTTCTATTTTAACCCAAATTTTTTATTACTATTTTTATGTGAATTTATAAAATTCTTTTTTATGTGTTTGGTTATTTTCTTTACTTTAATTCATACAATTCTTGTAGTGTTAAATGATGGCAAAGTACATCATTAACACTCAACAGTTTATCTTTGCCCCTAAAGTAAGTTACGATTTGATTTTTCGATTTCTGTCTATTTTTCTTCTTGTTTTTAAACTTATTTCCATGCTGAGTAAAATATAAATTTAAATGATTGATGCGCATAACTAATAATTTTAAATCACGAGTAGTAAACTGAACACAAATAAGCGTTATTGTTCTAACTATTTTATTGTTCTTGCAAGCGTCTCTTTTTTCAATATCTGTCTATTTTTCATCTTTATTCTATGTTGATCAAAATATAAATTTATGTGATTGATACGCATAGTTATTAATTTTAAATCACGAGTAATAAACTGAACACAAATAAACGTTATTGTTTATAATTATTCGATTAATAATGAATGCAGAATTTTCTTTTTCTTTATCATAAAAGAGAATGAACTAAACAGGAGTAAATTGTATGGCAGAAACAATATTTTTAAATAATGGAACTGAAATTTAATATAAAGATTTGCAATTAATTTTAATTGAAAATTTTGCTTATACAGAAGTTATATAGGGAAAAATTATAAAGGGAAAACTCTCACAAAAATTCACGCAAGTCTATCTAGTTCAATAAATTAAAATAAATAAAATGAAATGAAATGAAATAAAATGATATAAAATGAAATGAAATAAAATGCAATGAAATAAAGGGAAATAAGTTGAAATAAAATAAAATAAAATGAAATAAAATAAAATAAAATGAAATAAAATAAAATAAATAAATAAAAAAAATCTCAAATTTAGAATTATAAACGTAGCAATGGGAGAAAATAAGCAGAAATAAACAAAAATATGAATTAAATACGAATGAATATGAATGAAATTGATGGAGCGCTAACCTTTCTGAAATTACTGTTCTTACACAACATAAATTTCCTTTTAGTGTTGCTAGATGGCTCTGCTGTAGGTTAGGTGAAAACCGTTCTGATGACTTTAGAGAGAATCTTCCTTGTGTATTATTCATTCACGATATAATAATAATTCTATAAAAATATTTTTTAGTATGATGTTTTGCAACTTTATTTTTAATAAAAACAAGTTTAAAAATAGAAAGCTACTAGAGACGTGACTGCCTTAGGTTTTGCTTTTCACTAGTCATCATTACATTCGTGCTTAATTTGTTTTTCCAGAGAATTCCCTTAAAAAATCTCCACTTGGCATCAACCGCTTCGTGAAAGTGTTAATTTGCATTTCGCTTTCGTTGACACGCTTTTACTAAACTCATTTGAACATTCTTGTGTTTCTCCCAGAGTAACACGGCTGCATCTCTGTTCGCTTCAATTTAGGTCGAGTTGAAGCCAAACTTCACCAACATTCTAGAAGCATTCTTAGTGAGAGGATAAGAAATGCAGAGGGAATACTTTTAAAGAAAGTTTATACTCTAGTTTGATGACGCTCCAAAGTTTAAGTAATGTTGAAGTCAAATGAAGAAATGTCGTAGCTTATAAAAAACTTTGCACCTTATACGAAGATTAAAGAAATTTTTAAAGGCGTGTTGAATTGAAAGCTTTTTTTATATACTTTTTCATTGTAGAAAGTGATTTTATAACCTGAAAACTACAGACTTTACATAAAAAAAATGGTCCTAGTTTCAATGGTATATTATAACTGTTTAGACTATTTACAACAAATCATGCATCAAGTAAAATGTAAACTAACTTCATTTTTTTATACAAATGTTCAATATACGACCTAAAGTCCAGTATCCAATTTAAAGTCCAGTCACTCCCACCCTTGTTAACCAAAGTGTGGATATTCCTGACTTATTATCCGAAATGTTGGAAGAATTGGATACTGTATCCAACCTAAAATTCAGGGAAAAAATCTATCAAAGGTAACGAGATGGCGGACTCACTGGCTGAAGATGCTTCTTTGGAACCTTTACAGCCAGATATGCCTTCCACTTTCAATGAGGTCTTTGCTGAGTGTAAAATAATGTTTATGGACCTTTGGAGAGTTCCTCCTCTGCATAATTGGTATTTCAGAAATCGTCCTAGAGGTGCTTTGCTTTTTGAGGGACTCAGAAATCAGCAGACTTGTTTCTCTCGCTTTGCCAGTGGTCACTTGAGGTGTCTCTCGTATTTTTAGGGGCGAAAGACTTTTGGACTTTGCACTAAATGAAAGACTGCTCAGCCTTCACCCGAGCATATTTCAAACTGTATCGATTTTAAGATCGACGAGGTTTTTTCAAAACTTCATCTGTTTTTAGACTTTCTGGACTTTTTTGGACTTATGGATTTGGTCGAATTGGGATGGACCTCTTAGGGATTAAAAACAACGCTAAAACCAAAACTCCAGTCACTTACACACTTGCTAGTCAAAGTGTGGATATTGTTGATTAATTATCCGAAATGTTGGAAGAATTGGATACCGTATAACCAATGGTGAATTCATTGAACATTTGTAAGAAAAACTTGGCTTATTTACTTTCAGCTTGATGTATGATTTGTTGCAAATAGTTCAATCTAATATGTTAAAATAAACCATTGAAACAGGGTCAGTCTTTTATGGACACCTGGAACTTAAATTGAATAAAAGTCTGAAGTTTGGAAATGTATTACCCAGATTTAATGTAATCGATACGGATTGATTGATTGTAATTATTATATGAACCGAAACCAGCTGTCTCTGCTTTAACAATAACTAAGCTGAGATGTGTTGCTAACTTAGACTGACGTTAGAACAAAAAATGGAAATTTTATTTAACTGCAGGAGGAATTTAATGAATTGGAATTCATAGTTTATACACAATGAAAAGCTTAATGAAAAAAAGTTCAACGTGGCTAAATAAACTTAAAATAAATCAAATGGTGTTATAAACCTTACTCTGAAGCTAAAACAAAAAGTTGCAATCATAAGCAAACTGACGAAAGTAAACTTTATCAAGACGTGTCTAAAGATATATATAAATTTGGATTCGTAGTCTATACACAATTAAAAACTTAAAGGAAGAAGATTCAAAGTGGTTAATTATACTTAAAATAAATCAAACGGTGTTGTAAACTTAGTCTGACATGAAAATAGAAAGTGGAAATCATATTCAGGAAGAAGGAAGAAAATTTTGGTAAAGCATACCAAGAGATATATGAATTAAGATTCGTACACAACTACAGTAATCGTAGGCAATAAATGGTTGCTTAGGATCTTAGTTAACTCGAAAGAAAAATCTTTTAAAATTTGACACACTTATAATAATACACATTTTCAGTAACAGCAACTTGGTTAATTTACACCTGTCTGTTGTAATATTTACAACATTGTTTCAAGCAGCAACTTTGTTAATTTGATAGCTTTGGTGTAAAATTTTTTTACTGTAATCTACACAGGCATTTTCTTCATTTTTTACTATTAAAAAAAGACATCAAATGTAGTACACAAACGAATAAAGTTTGAGAAAAAATGAAACCGATCTATTCATCAAGTAGAAGCATAAACAAGTTAAAAACGTTTCTGAATTTAAGAACAAAATAATAAAAATAAAATTTCCTTTCAAAGACACGAAAGCAATATAACGTTTCCTAAAGTAAATTTAATGAGAAATGGGAGCGTAGCAGTTAAATAACTTTTATAGAATCAACAATAATTCATCCTCCCTTTTTTATTATTGCATAAAAAAAAAACTTCCTTTCATTTACAAATAATACTGTTTCTAGAATATTCAACTTATGAAGAAAATAAAAAAAATTTAAAAGTCAAAAGGCGGTAGTTTTTAAATTCTTTTTCATGTAAAAAAAGGAAAATGAAGTTTCTTGCTTTCTAAGACCATTTTATGAAAAGAAAGAGTCAATCATGTAAAAAAAGCAATTGCAAGCTTAGTTTAAGAAAAAAGTCCTCTTAGGGTTCAAAGATTTCCTTCCTTCTCTTTTTTTTTATAGAAAAAGGAAAATGAAATAAATAAAAGAATCATATGAATGAAAGGTGGCATATTCGAAACATATTTTTACTCAAATTTAACCAATAGATTATTTTTTAATAGTTAACAATAAAGAATATCTGTGATATTTTCTTTAATAGTCAAAATATCACAAACAGCATAAATATATACGAAAGATCATTATTACTAATAAATTATCATTAATAAGTATACATTTGTTGATTTATTAAAGTTTAAATATTTCTTATTTAAACATACATTCGATATAATTTGATATTAAATGATTATTTATTTATTATTATTTATAGCATTAATTGTTGAAAATCTAAATAAACGTAACGTAAGTATAAAGTAACAAGTATGTAATAATACGAAAATTAATAATTACTCACATTTACGCAAATAAAAGTGTACTATTGTTATTAATATAAAGACAGTTTACTTTCCAATTATATACTTTAAATTATATATGCATAATTTATACTGAAAAAAGTATTTTAAACGGTCAAAAAATACTTAAATTGTTTACACATTTATTAGTTTTTCATTTAATTAGATATTTACATACTACATCTTTGATATTGATTGATTCCATATTTATTGTGTTTTAATTTAAATACAACTTAGTCCTAAAATGTATTTATAAATATAAACTATTACAATTATTTATAGAAATACTGTAATTGTTTTTAAAATAGTTCAAGATGAACTTAAGAAATATATTAACAGTCTAAATATATATCAAATACCATAGACAATGCAGTTTCATAAATTATTAATCAATGTAAGGTAATGAATAAAGTTAAAAAGTTATTAATTATACAATTTTTAATTAAAATATTAATCAATTATTAATGCCACATTCGTTTACTTAACTATCAATGACATACTTATCAATGTCATTATTAAATATAAATTTATCTCTTTATAATATCCAATGATTATAACGGATAATTAAGTTTCCTTGTAAATATCATAAAATAGGAAATTAATCACATTACTTGCCCGGTATTCCTCACAATAAAATACAATGATGTTTTTGTATAGTTAATTGACACCGGTCATTCCATACACTGATATCTTTCCTAAGAATAATCTACTTCCATTGGGGGGAAGCATAAAAATAAAGAGCGCAATGCTCGTTCGTAATATAAGCTGACTTGTATATGTATGTTTAAAACTTTGCAGTTTCATTACAAAACTGTTTTGAAATCGAATAAGTAAAGTAGGATAGTTTGCACATTTAAACGTTTTAAATTAAAAAAGTTACACTATATCACTCAAGATCATAAAAATTTGTAAAAATTAGAGAATTATTTATTGATTTTAATAATTTTCATATAGGTAGAAAAATCTTACCAAGTTGAAATTTTTAAAAAAAAAAAAATAAAGTTTGAAATGTTTAAGTAATTTTTTCGTGCTAAAATTGACAGGTTTCTTTACGGCAAAATAGTATTTACAGTGAAAGTTAATCCTTTGAGTCAGAATTTTTATTAAACATATTTTCAATAGTTTTTTTCTTTATTTTGTATTAATTTAGGTCAAAATAAGTGAATACTTAGCATTTTAATAATTTATGGTTATGAAAGAATTGATATTCACTCAGAATTTTTATTAAACATATTTCTTAATAGTTTTTTTTATTTTGTTTCAGTATAGGTAAAATAAGGGAAAAGTATCATATTTAGCATTTTAATAATTAATGCTTATGAAATACAGCATGAAACACCAGAGTTCTTTTCTGCGTTAAAGGTAAAATCTCTAAAACACCGTTAATTTCCAAACAATTTTTCAAATTTGCACTTATTTGCAGTTAATTAGATCTAAAAGAAATATTTATTCATCATTGAAATTTGTTTAATTTATAAAGTCAATCATTGATAAATACTTAAATATGAATGAAAAATATTCAAACTATAACAAATATAACTACGAAAATCACAAGTTTGTTTAGTAACAGTAGTAGATTATTTTAAACAGATTTGTTTCAGTAACGATTAGTCAGTTTTTTTATAATTAAAAAATACCAAAATATATTTTTGTATTTTTGAGGGTCAGAAAAAATATATGAAAGGAACATCGGTGTGACATCGGTGTTCCATCTGCGTCAAAAGGCTAAGTAGTGGTTTCTTTTTCCCTCCAAACGGAAAAATGAGAGGAAAAATGAATTTGTTCCTTTTCTTAAATAAGGACTCATAGATTTTCGCGTTTTTTATTTAATCGAAATTTTCCTCAGGTTTTACCTGACTCAACTTTTATTTACTAAAACATTTTTTAAAACCGAAAAAAAAAAACTGCTAACACCAACTCGCTTTTAATCCGTTACCATTTATATTATCATTCCCAAGGTGAGAATAAAAAAAATTATACTAAGGAAAAAAAAATGTTATTAAATTCTTAGATCCATACATTTTTCTCAAGTGACAAGTTCTGTACCTGTGACATCTACCACAAATGGAGCTTTTTATTATCTATCTTTTGATAAATGTAGATAGGGCAAAAGAATTGATTGCATCATAAACAACAAAGATCACAAAGCGGTGATCTCCGGAGAATTTTTCAAGTAGATATGTTCAAAACTCATTTCATATTGGGTATTTGGAGGTAAGTATATCTCCAAAGGTGATTACTTTTTTTTTGGAATTATTTATGGGATAAAAAAAATAATCGGAAAGCATTGTGGGATATGTGTGAATTTATTTGTTAGTTCTTCGATCTTAAATGGAATTCTGGGAAAAAATGAGTGGATGAAAATGAGTTTAACTGTTCTTAGTGGAAAGAAATGTCTTCTGAATAGAGTAGAGAATTCATAGTTGGAAATATTCTTCATGCAAGTCGATTATGAATTTATTTAAGACAGTTCTTCTATTTAATGAAATAATTTATTTTAAGTGAATAATATATTAATATGTTTTTTTCTAAGTGTAAATTTGTTACAGTTATTTTTCGATATTAGGTAAAATTTTGCAATATATATATATATATATATATATATATATATATATATGTAATATAAAAAGCTTCAATTATTCTTTTCATGTTAGTTCTTTTCTGAATTTCCATTTATTTTATTTTATTAATCTAATCGAAATGCTTTCTCACACTTTTAAATTCACATCCTGTCCTTAAATCCATTTTTGGTTAAACTATGCATTAATTAAAAGCAGGACATATTTCCCTTTAATCTTCGTGGGAATTACTCGACCTATTTCATAAATCAATAACAATTTCTAAGACTTCCCTCTTTTTCCTAAATAGGGACATTTACGGATTTTACTTTGCAAGATTTTCCCTAACCTAAAACCGAGGAGCGCAACTTTTCGTGTACACTTTTCATGACTGCTCTGTCTAATAATTAATAAATAAATTTTGTACCCTCCTTCCCTACCTAAGACCTGTTTTAATCCTTCCACTCGGCAACGACGTTATATATATATATATATATATATATATATATATATATATATATATATATATATATATATATATATATATATATATATATATATATATATATATATATATAAATATATATATATATATATATATATATATATATATATATATATATATATATATATATATATATATATATATATATATATATATATATATGTATATATATATATATATAGATCAATCATTAGCTTTTAGTAATTTTCATTTAAGTGTACAAAACAAAACTATTCCGAATTCACAATTTCCTGAAGATTATCAATCTTTTAAATTTTTAAGCTAGTTTTTCATTTCAAATTTCAGTATTGAAATGTAAATAAATTCGTTTTAAAGTGCAAACACATTAAACGAAAAGCTTAGTTTTATGTTAAAGGTACTCAAGGAAAAGATTTTTGTTTTATTTTTCTAGGCTAATGAACTTAAAAAAAACAATAGATAAATCCCATTATAGAAAGTCGTTTATACAAAGCTGCATATTTTAACCTTAGTGGCAATATGACTCTGGTCATCTTAGGGTTATGCTTATGAATCTAAGTTCAAATAAGGCTTTGAAGAGCTTTCAACAAGGAGTATTTTGTCTTGATAGATTTCATGTATATTTTTCTTTTTTTCCCAATGCACATCTGGATTGACATTTATCAATTCAGGCTTATTAGGGCAGATTTTTTGGTCACTTTTTCAGAGTTACCATATTAAGTGGGCAGATGCTGCTCCCACAGTAAGGACAGATACCACAGAGAATGAAAGAATATCCATGCCTTGTTCCTTGATTCGAACCAAGAACGTTTCTGATGCAAGGAGACCAGTTCCTTGACCCCTACACAGTCCGATGGGCAGATTTCGTTTATAGGGGTGACTAATTCACGCGATATTTTATAGTCAATCTTAGATTATATCCGTCATTCACTTATACATATATTCACTAGCTTGCCCTTAGACGGTAAACAGATTCACTGATAGTTTTAATCACTTTTAACCGTTTCGTTGATAATAAACACTTAAATCATGGCAAAGGGCACGCCCTTGTCACACCCTCTGCACTAAGAGTTACTCCGCAGGGCTAAAATAGAAATAAAACTCGCATTCCTTTAAAGCTAGGTAATTTCATTTTTGAAAAAAACATGATTGATCGCAATCAACAACAATACTCACTAAAATGAGTTGTCTGTGTTTATAGATATAAAATAATAATAAAACAAAAATAATCGCGAAGTTCTGCTGCTGGATATCTTGTGGAAATGTCGGAAATCATCTTGTAGAAGACATGCAACCTAAACAATCTATGAGACTTTTTATTCATTAACATTTAATTATTTTACAATTTAATTACCTTATGACTTTATTTATATGAATTTCAAAGCTGCGAGGAAATTTACAGCAATTAAATCATAGAATTATATTTATACATAATTATAAATTTAAGTGTTTGGAGTCACAACAGTTCAGAGTTCTTTATTCCAACATAAATTCGTAAATTGTACAAAAATCAAAGAGGAAGGAAAGGAAAAGAAAAAGTTAAAATAGGCCGATCTTTGATTCGAAAACGAATTTCTCTCTTTCGTTTATATTGCTCGATGCATAGCTCGATATGATTATTGAACCATGAACATAACACATATAAAACATGAACATATAAAACAATATTAAAATAAAATATTAAACATTCCCTCCCTTTATCTGAATTATCACCCTTAATCATTCATTTCTGCCTAACTGTGATATTAGTTTCTTTCAGCGTTTCATTCAGCACCAATGTGAGAAAAAAATCATTGAGAGATTTGTATTTGTTTCCTGACTAACTTAATCTTAAAAAACTGTAACAAAATGAAATAAAACAGTTTTGTGAAGAAATTTCTTCATTTAATTCCTTATTTTTTTCGATAGTGTTGGCACAAGTTTTATATTTGACTTGCACGATGTTTTACTGTTTTTTTTTATTTATTTTTGTCCCATTCCAATAGAACATTTGTTGATTAAATTTTTGAGTACAAACATTAAAATTCTTGAAAACTTCTCGGAAAAAATTGCTTACTTAGAAACAAACACTTCTTTTTTAAGCTACAGTGTTTGAACAACTGTCAGAATTTAATCTTCTTAAAAAAATAAATCTTCGTTTTTTTTTCTTAAATAAAAGATTGTCGGTGAGTTTTTAACTCTGGACATTACCCGAAATGTGTGTTTAAGAAAATGGACAAAGCTCGAAATGCGTGTTTAAGTAAGTGGACATAGCTCGAAATGCGTGTTTAAGGAAACGGCAAAGCTGGAATATAATGGACAGAGGCCTATTATATTCCAGCTTTTTAAAAAAATGGACACAGATTCACATATGTGCTTACGAATTTTGACAAAGCTGAATATGGGATTTATGAAGATGGACATGATGGATGATGGAATCACGAAAACATTTGTTATCAATAATACAATTCAGGATTCCGAATTGATTCTGCATAGATTTAACATTGTCTCATCATGTGACTAATACAGATTCAGGTGATCGTTGATTCCGGTGAAGTCCACTGGTCAGATTGGTGTCAGGTGAAGTCCACTTGTAACCCACAATTAACTTTGAAATTATAAGCCTGTGGTAAAGTACTATGCTATGATAAGTTAAATTATTAAGTTACGATAAATTACACACTGAGAAAAAAAGTATGGTCAAAACTACCCGAATATTGTACAATTTATTTTCTGGCTCTATTAAAACAACAAAAAGCTCGGTAATTTTTACCCGAAAGCTTTGCTAATGATTTTGATACAATTATCATTCAAATATGGTTTCATAATAAGTGAAAAAATTTTGTAATTGTGGTAAAATTGAGTAATTGTAACGTAATACCTTTCAGCATGGTATAAAAAGGATTTTTTCGGTAGAACTTATTTTTTAGTTTTGCATTTTTTATTAAATAAGGGATAATAAGAACTATAATTTTGAGTGAACCGTTACCAAATAAAAGGAAAAATTGCCGAATGAATGGTTTAAATACCAGATATTTTGTTTTTATTAAAAAGAATAATAGTTTTTTTCGTTTTCCAGAAATGTCATTAACGTACAGTACGGTTTTCTTACCAGATTTTTTTTTCTTCGTTTATTATTAGTTCATGGTAACTGTTTATTATATTACTAGTCATAAACAAATTAAATTTAATGCTTTGGTTACTATTCTTGTTACAATATTTCTAACAAAGAAAAAAATAGCTAGCTGCTTTTATTTATTTACTTTTTTGCTTAAATTAAAAAAAAAAATCGATACTATAAAATAAACTCAAATAATTTTCTGTGCAACGCAACCTCTAAAAAATTTCCCTTTTTTTCAAATAATTATAAAAAATCTATAAAATGAAAAACTGCAAAATCATTCTACCATAGAATAATTACTAAACTCCTTTAACGATGCGAGTCATCAATATGCTACCTTATAATCAATGATTATAATGAGGTTGAAAGTATAAAGTATCATAGAAAGTACTTAATGATGATAATCATTAAAGAAATAGCTCCGCATCGCAAATTTCCTACTCCCTAATATATTTTAATATTTTTCTTAAAACTCTTCTTAGGAAAATCGTACCATTTAATTAACAGTAAATCTATGTAAATTATCCAGGCATTTTCAATAATGACCCGATATTCCGTAATGGTAATTTACTCAAACTTATTTAAAACCTAAGCTAAATATATGACTTTTCAAGCTTGTTTCGAAATTTTGTGATTCAAAAAGTGTTGTAAAAAGTTGGGAAATATTTTGATTATAGCAGCTTTTAGTTTTAAAAAAAATACAGAATTTGTCCTTATTAATTATATTACTTAAAACTGTAAGCAAAATGCATTCACCGAAAGCTTGAAATTAAAAAAAAAGAATTAATGCTCTAAAGGATAAAACTTATTCTTTCACTTCTCTTTAAATGATTATTGTTGAAAATTTATTAGAATAATAACGAATATTAGGGTTTAGATTATTGTTAGAAAAATAGGTTTATATCGCGGGGTCAACTTATTTGAATTGCTACAATTACTTTTTCAATATTCAAATATTTATCTCACAGTTTGTACTAACACATAGAAAATTATTTATGTTCAATGTTAAGAATATTATTTATGTTCAATGCTTAGAATATTATTTATGTTCAATGTTTAGAATATTATTTATGTTCAAGTTAATCCAGTGACTCAATTTTTGTAGTGCAATATTATTGCAACACGGTATATAGAAGTTTTTTTCCTCCATCAATATTATAGCTATTAAGTGTCTTCTTTCTTTCAATACAATGATGGACCACCATTTTTTTCTCTATGAATATTATGAAACTTTTTCAATAGTTTAGGAAATTTCAACATAGAAGTCAGCAATTATTTCCATCTCTTTCGTGATATAAGATCGGCAACAATGGTCTATTACGAGCTGTACTACTTTCTAAAGCACTTCTGAAGTCATAACTTGAGTATCGTATGATATATACAGGGGTTTGACAAAATATGAAAACATTCCCCAACTTTTTAAAAGCAATCTTTCTCCTCGCAGCAAATGTATTGGAAGATTGGCACAACATCCAATACATTGGAAGATTTTACATGGCAAAATTATTGACACGACTTGAAAGCTCAAGCTTGATGGTCTTAGAAATGGTGTCCTTTTCACCCAAGAAAAATTTGTCGCTACCAAAATGAGTTTAACTTCTTTACCTTTTTAATACCAACATGATTCTTAAAAGCAGTCTTATATAAATATCGCAATACTATTGTATGATTTCAGAATTGCTGGTAATAAACCTAGAAAAAAAAAAGTACAATGAAACCTCGAGGAAAGACCTGTATGAACTTCTCATTTTGCGATCACTTTTGGGTGGTACGGAATTTTTTTCCATAGACTTTGTGTTGAAGAACACCTTTAAGAGAGACTATCGAAATCTCTCCCAGTGACCGGACAAGCCTCTGCACCAATTGCGGAAAAGGTCAAAAAAGGAAACACGAAAAAATATCAAAATAAAAATATTAACAAAACAAATTAGTAGATCAAAATGTATTCAAAGTATTTGTGTGAGGCTTTTATTTAGAAATCTCGTTTTGACGATCTCTGAAACAGATCTAGAACCTTATGTTGCAGTCAGAGTACAGTAAAGCAAATGCGACCAATGATTTATTTTTAGAGTTGAAAGTTTAACTAGAAAAAAAAGAGTCATTTATGAAAGAAACTAAGCATCTAAGCCCTGTTCTCATTTCTTAAAGCTAACTAATTTTCATGATATAAATTAAATGCAAACTTAAACAAAAAACATAATAGTTTGTTTATTCAAAATAGTTCTCTATCATTCACAATTGGTAAATTTGCTTTTTCACATAATTATATCACTAGAGATAATTTTTATTGAAGCAAAATTTTATTCGTCGATCCGGTTTCCAAGATGCACTATAAGTGGCATTTCGGCTCCAAGAAAATTATATTGACTTATATTAAAATCGTTTGAGAAAATTCATGTACCTTCGATAATATTTTGAAGTCAATGGAGGTAATCACAAAGAACGACCAACTTCAATTAACGATTATTTTACTGTGGAACTAAGAGCGATCGACTCCGAGAGGTTTCACTGTATTTACTTTCTCTGTTTTGGTCGAACAAAATTTTTCATGTGTAAAAATGACATTTCTAAAAGCTTTAAGTACGATGTTTCCTATTGCACCTGCAGATTTATCATACAAAATCTTCGAAACATTTGCTACGAAGAGAAAGGTCGTTTGTATAGTGAAGTGTTTCCATAATTTTGTTCAAACCCTGAATATAGAGTCGTGGTGGCTCTGGGGATAGAACATTTGCTTTTCAATGAAGTGAATCGGACTCGAATCCCAGCGATGGATGGTTGATACGAATTCCGCACCCGGCTCGCATCGGCCACTGTGCTGACGTAAAATATTCTCAGTGGTAGACGGATCATAGGGATCATAGGTTAGAAACCCCTTGCCACCAGGCTCACCATGGGAGGTTTTCGTGGTTTTCCTTTCTATGTAACGCAAAGGCGGGTTAGCTTCATCAAAAAGTCCTCCACGAAGCGAAATTCTCCCGATACTTGATCCCGGATTTCTTTGTCTTCTGAATTTGGTTCAAAATCCTAAGGTTATGGAGTTGACCATTGATAGTCGTAAATTTAGAATTGTAAATAGAGGAATATCAGAATTGTACATAGAATTGAATACATGTAATTCTATTTTTATGTTGGCTGTTAAAGCCTGTTATAAAAAAAAACCTTTTACATATATATATATATGCTATTTCTTGAAAAAGGCAAGCTCTATTACCATTCATTGGTATGATAGTATGCCGCACTATAGCACTTATTATTGTCATTATTGTCTAATTTTAAGTACGAATCCCAGAAAAGTGACTACCACAATATTATCTTTCGATAATTTTAAATACCCAAACATGTTTTTAAAAGTTGAAGTCTAAGACTGACATATTATTAAAAGCTTAATTGACCTAAAATTCAATTTCTTCGAAAATTTTCAATGTTAATAGAATAAATTTGATTGTTAATTTAAATGTAATTTCAATATTTACTTCATTTTAATTGAATTGTTTTTATAAACTTAAAACTAATTGGAAAAAGAATTTGCGTTGAATAAATTTTGACCATTAATTTTAAAAAACATGCTTTGACAGTATTAGAAAAGTCTTATAAAATATGCTGCTAGTATTTATTTTAGAATAATGTTTTGCTAATTATCAAATAATTTTTATATAAACTGACGAAACGTGCATCAATGTATCACAACTATCTCTCTGAGGAACTTTAATTAGGTTTTCTGAAATTTATAATTATTCTAAAAAGTTTAAAAAAGTTAAAAATCACTAAGATATAATTTGTATAGTGAAGATTTTAATTAAAATGCTAATTTTAAATATAAGTAATTAAAAAATCAAGATTTAACTATTATTACGTTTAAAATACAATTTTCAGTTAAATATGTTTGAAAGATTTTCTGAGAATGATATTTAAAATTAATTTTATTAAGCTTAGAAATATATTTCTATTATTTGAAAGTAAATAATTACAATAACAGTTATTTTTTCTTAGTTTAAATACAATAAGCTACATCGTCTACAAACATGAGTTTGTAGCATTATTTATATTAAAAATACTTAATTTATTTAATATATCTGTTGTTCTTATAAATGGCTCTTTAATAAAAAATCTTTGAAAGCAAATTGGGTATAAAAATCTTTGAAGACAAATTGGGCACAAAAATTCATGAAAACAAATTAGGTATAAAAACCTTTATAATATTGGTGTGAGGTTTGTAATAATTATTATATTTAGTGAAAAATCTTTGCAATAATTTATAATAATGATAATATTTAAATTTAAGAACCTAGCTGTGAATGAAAATTGCGAAAAAGATTATTATAAAATATTTAAAAAGTGATTGAACATCACTTTCATAATGATAGTCATATTACAACTAATTAAAAAATGTGCCAAATATATTGCTAAAAATGTGCCAAACATAATGCCAAACATTTGACAAAAATAATGCCCAAAATGTGCCTAATATGATGTGAAATATATTCAGTAATTGAATACTATTCCAAGTTATATATCGAATCGAGCATTTACACACTTTAAAGGACTTGTTTAAATTTAACCACCAATAATAGAGAAAGCTTGCACCATGCTCAGTTGCATTTACCTCATTCAAGAATTATTTGCCCCAATTTCGGAGTAATTTTGAAACCGTCAGACGACAATTGTTAACAATTCAAAAGCGAGAATATGAAAGTTTGATTTCGCATCGCACGATGATGAGCATTCCAAAAATATAGCACCAAATTGTTATAAAAGGCATGTATGTTTTTAGTTGTTCAATAAAGATAATTATGATCTCCTAAGAAAATTACATTAAATGGTGCTATAATATTTAACTTCTATTCGCTTCAATTTTGTTTAACCTAGTTTTTACTAATATTAATATTCTCTAAGTGAAGAGTGTACGATGTAAATAATTTTGGCGCATAGTTACCACGATTTTTAGCATTCAGGTGAATTAAATAGATTTTTAGAAAATCTGTAATAGTAGCGCAAAAAACAATATATGTATAGAAATTTCCCAAAATAATATTGTTTGAAGGAATTAATGCAAACATATTTTTAAAAATGCACTTATTTTTGCAAACGAAATTTTTTTTGCAATGAAGCTTTAAATTGATTTTAATAGGCATGGAAATATGTGCTGTCAGTAAACAAAAAACAAACAATGAATGAATAAATAAATAAGACTATAACAGTGAAAAAAATGCGACTATATCGATTGCAGTTACATTGTAAAATTTATTGCCATAGAATAAAAAAATTGCTGGTGGCAAATTAACCACAAGAAGTATAAAAGAACATTAGTTTAGGGAAATACCGCACTTGGCGTTGAATACACTAAATTGGCATGAAATACACAAAATTTTTACTAAAAGTTTCTAAACTACTTTACTACGCTACTTTAACTACGCGATTTTATGGTTCAAGTTTAAACCTCTTATGAAATTTGCTGCAAATTTCCTCGGTTTTATAGTTTACAATTTAACTAATATTTTTGGAAAGTGCAATTTGGATTTAAGTTTAATAGATATGTGAGCAACTGGAAATAAAATTACTCCTTATTTTGGTCAGCTTTTGGGTTTAAACGCGTGTAGTATAAAATTTGAAAATAATATATATAAACTTAAATATTTATATTAAAAAATAAAGAAAATATTTTATTTGCTTGAAGTAGGACATTTATTTGTTTGCTTACAAGATTTGCTTGACATTTTAAGTACAGTCATAGCATTTCAACTATACCAAATATGTTTACTGCATTTTAAAAATACTCTCGACGGTAAAAATATCAAAACATTTCTTTTCGATAAATTTCTAAAATATTTTGAAGCAGTTTAGAAACGTCGAAATGTTCAGATGTAAAGAAAATCTACTTCATGTATTTACAAATAAAACATATTCTTTCTTTAACGAATTTTATGCTTTTGAAATTAACCTATGAAAAATCTATTTTTTAACACAAAGAGATTAAATAAATGAAATAATAAAGAATAAGTAATAAAGGATCCAATAATTTTCTATTGTCATCAAAGAAATCTCTTAAGACTATGCACATTGATTTAATTGTGTTGACCTAAAACTGCTGACAAGATATAAATAATTATTAAAAACGTACGATTTGAATGATACAAATTCGATGAGAAAATTCAAAATTCGGTAACGCCACTATTAACGACGAAAACTATTCAAATTGATTTTACTTGTGCTCAGCTGCAGTAACGAAAGGTAAATAATGGGATACCTGCAAGTGACGTAGTGTGGGTATCTCGATCCTGATTGGTTGTTAAAATGGGATATATGATTACGTTAGCAACTGTTCTATTTCGAGTAAGCCAATCTTGCCAAGCATCCATTCTCTTAAGCGACACATTCTGTATTCTTGCACTGAGATTTCAATTCTTACACTCTATATTTCTTACTTAACACAAAGATTGCGGCTACCCCCTACAATTTGGGGGTCAGAAATTCGTCGAAAAAAAAAACGCATGTTCTATTAGAGAAAGTATCTTTTTGTTTGATTTCGTAACTTAAAATATCGTCAGTACTAATTATTTAGCATATATAAGGTCACTCCCTAGAACAATTAAGTGCTAGAACGTGAAGATCCGGTCATTAGATCAAAAGTTATTTAGAGTGGTCTGTTTATTTTTTTGCGCACTGTACTGTTATGAAAACCAAATCCAATTAAATCCTAGACGAGATTGCACCCAACGATTTGATGATGAGTGAAAATCAAGCTGACATTATTCATAAAACTACATCCATAATACTACAAAATTTAAAAAATAATAATTTTCAATACATTCCATTCAACCCAAACTCGAGTATATATAAAATAAAATATATTTGCGTTGAAAATTTAAGAAATGTATTGAAAAAAAAGTAAAAAAGCAAAGTAATTTATTTTGTGTGTTTAAGAATGCTTTGCAGACAGGCGCGTTTTTTGTTTTAACGATACTCAGAAGTTTTCATGAGTTTATATTTGAATAAAATAAATTTAATTTAACAACTAAGCAAACATTGTTTAAAACTTTGAGAAGAGAAAGTAAACACTGAATTTGTAATCACCCTACTTCTTTTAAAATAAAAGCATTTGAGTGGAAATAGTTTGAAGAAGTTGCTGCCAACTTGTAATGTAAAAATATAGAGTCAAATAATTTGGGATTATTTTTATGGAAAAAAAATTGTTGTCTCGTCAATTTTGAAGTTACTTTAAGATACAAGTTATTTATTTTCTTCATTTGATTCATGAAGTCTTTTCTTTCAGCAAGAAATAAGTGTTACTTATAATATTTTTTCAACATTAAAATGAGAAATGTAAACATGGTTATACAGGTATTTGCAAAGAAATAGCAATTTCGAACTATTTATGAAAAATAATTTTCTCTCTCAGTGCTTTAAATACTGAGAAAATATCAATATTTCATCTTGGAAACCTATATACTTATCGCTAGAGTATTTACAATTATTTTTCTTTTATTTGCATAGAGAAATTGCATTATTGTGTTCCGATTGGTGAAAATGCAGGCTTTCTGTTGTAAGGAAATTTTTTTTTATTTGTGACAAATGTAAAAACTCATAAAACAATTCTGTCCAAAATAAACAGATTATCTTGACAATTATGAATACCTTAGATGGAGAAAATCCGGATGTGTGTGGAAACCTATTTGATGAAGCGGTATCTGATCGATATATCGCATGAAAAAATATAGTAAGAACGAAATCCTTTATTAAGTCTAAATCTCGCGGGGTCAGCATCTCGCACAAGCAAAATACTTTGAGTATAAAATCCAGAAATTGAATAATGGTAATCAAATAAATTGACTTGATTTCAAAATGTTATTCTTTGGATAATGAATATGTTTTATTATACATTATTTTAATTTATTTTATGTCAATATTTACTCTCCAGTAAGGCCTAGATTGAAATTAATTTCAATTTGGCTTTAGATAAATCATTCTGAGTGGTAATAATAATCTAATTAACAAGCTATTAAGTTTGTCCACACGAGCCACGTTGTAGGGGGGGGGGGATAGAGTGGATAAAAACAAAACCTTTAAAAAAAATTTATTATGGGAAGGATAAACAACTTTTTCATCCCACATTGTTAGAATTTTCATTCTGAAATTACGGTAAAATGGACAACAGAAGTCTGTTCATCCGATTAACCATAAAGTTTATGGTTAGGAAAATTATTTTTACCTTTATGGGTTTGAAACCGTTTATAACTGGTACAGTAACCGTGAATACAAAACTATACGGTTTTTTAACCATTTAAAATCAGAATAGTTTCTAAAGTTAAAAAAGAAAAAAAAAAAAAAGAAAAAAAAATTAAACGGACATTTTAGCTGGTGAGGCGCTATATATGCGAAAATGATAGTTTCGTATTAAAATAGTCTTGGGTCATCGACTGAAGAGTGCAGGATTCTAGAAACTTTTCATGCATTAAAAAAATGAAAGAAATATTGTGGTATTAACGCTGGGATTCGAACCCTTGCTCAGCTGATCCTGAGATGGACCAATTAGTTCTCTCGGCTACAGTGTGTACCTAACTGCATGAAACAAAATGACTTCATTAGGTGGACCTAGTTTGGCGAGGATAGAATTCCATATTAGATAAAAAAAACAACAATTAATAAGCATTTATTCTCATACTTAACTGTTTAAATATCATCTTTTTTATGTATATTTGACTGTCTTGGTGGAATGTGGTAAAATAACAATTAAACAAATTGCTGGTTATTGATTTTTACCGAGAAATTTCTAACACAGCGGATGCAAACCAGAAAGCAGGAAAAAGTCCAAATTATTGTTAAAAAATACTTAATCTTATACTTATACCTATCCCTCTCTCCAGTAACACATTGCGAGAAATAATAAATAACACGTGGACATGGCCTTACGAGAACTTAGTACCACATTGACTTTAGTGATTAAAATTGTGATTGAATAAAATGCTACAAGATGAGTGTTGAATGCAGTACTTTAACCTGGGAGGACACGCGGGGTTAATTTTATGACCCCATGCCATTTAAAAGTTCTTATTCCTAGAAAACTATACAACTGTTCATCCCTCTTTTATTAGCAGCCGGGATTTTCTTCTTTATTTGCCTTTTCTGAATAATTCTGTTATTTCAAGTAAATTCCACCCTCATTAGGTGCTTTATCAGTTACTGTGGTTATTGAATGACCCCTTGCATATTTCCCGGTTAAACTGCAACTTTCAATTTATTTCTCGTTGCTGAAAAGTTACTTTTCGTCCCCAATCGAAGTGATTTCTACTTGTTAACTAAGTTTGTTTGAGTTTTGTCACAGTAAGTACAAGAACGGTTTGTGATCTCGAACTCGATCTCGAACTCTGCATAAAAACCGACGACCTTACCTAACTGCGTATAAAAATCAAAGACTTTGCTATTTCATTTATTAGTGATCAACACTACCAAACGTGTGGTCAATCAGAGTTTGAACCACAAGAACTACTACAAGAACTACACGAACTACAAGTTCAAATATTGTATCGTAAATATCTTATTTTATTTTATAACCGTCGTTGAGCAGCCGACCTAATTTTTTCGAACTTACGACTACTAATGTTCGAGCCTTGTAACTCCATAGCCTCGTAATTTTGAAACTAATCCAGAAGACAAGGAAACTCCTGGATCAAGTATTGAGAGAAATTTGCCTACGTGGAGGACTTTTTGATGAAACAAACCCGCATTTGCTTTACATTAAGAGGAAAACCACGAGAATCCCCTACGGTTATCTTGACGGTAAGTAGACTCTAACCCATGATCCGTCTACCACTGAGGATATTTCACGCTAGCACGGTGGTCGGTGTGAGCCGGGTGCGGAATTCATATCAACCAGCCATCGCTGTGATTCGAGCCCGGCTCATCTCATTGGAAGGCGAACGCTTTATCCCCTGAGCTATCGTGGTTCGAATAGCAATTACCTGGAATCATCAAATTAAAATTAAAAACCACTTCAAAATAGAGTTTTGCAAGAGAAATCGAGAGTACTATGGGAGAAACCTTTTGAGCAGAATTTCTTGTTGTTGTACAGAAACATAATTCCTGTGTGTAATTATTGTCTCCAAGAAAATTAACGATAAAAAAAATGCTATGCACATTCATGTTTTCATTAAAAAAATGTCAAGTATACTGTAATCATTAATATAATAATTATCAGAGAATTGAATATTGAAATATTTTGTTCAATTTTGTCGTAAAAAGAATGGTTAAAAAAGCTTCAAATAGTCAACACTATATATTTCACTCAATCGTGTTATTTTTTATTTAGAAATTATAACGTTTTTTTGGCACAGTATTAATGAATTCCATGACTTCCGCACGACTTAACTTTTCGTCTGATGGCGCACGTCCACCTTGTTAAAACACGTGAATTTTTCCGATTTCAGATTTTGTCTCAGTGAGATATTAAAAATGCAAGGTTTTGTGAGAAATGGAACTCTCAAAATTATGTCAGGAATGAATTGATACAGTAAAGGGTTCTTACCTATTAAATTTTGTTCTTAAAATAGAATTAAAATTCGATTCAATCAAGGCTCTCAGTTTTGATTCAAGACAAGTGCATTGTCATGTTTAGAACAGCTGTATCACTACCGTTTGAAATCAATTTTTTGTTGAGATATTTTTAATTTATTCATTATGTTAAGATACTCTAATTTATTAACGAAAAAGGACTCGGCAATTTAGAAGCGAAACGCTTGTTAATTAAAATTTTAATAAATATTACCTTTCATTACTTTTGATTTTGCAATATTTTTATTACTAATGCTTTGTTGAAAACATCCCTTGCTAATATAATATATCATTCCGTTCGTATATAATCAAGAAGACCAAAAAATGAGTAAGGTACTTTTATATTTCAAATTATCAAACATTACTGTTATTATTTAAAAAATTTTTCGTGAAGTAATCTAAGAAAAATCCATAAAATAATAACTTTTATACTTCAAACAATCAAGCAGTTTTTCTTTATTTTTAATTTCTTTTATGAAGAAATTTGAGAAAAATCTATTTTATACTTCAAATTTTCAAAATGTTTTTTTATTTTTAGTTACTTTCACGAATTGTTTTAAAAAGAACCATCAAATAATTACTTTTATGCTTCAAAGTTTCAAACAGTATTTATTTTATTTTTACTCTCTTTCAAGAATTGATATGAGAAAAATCGATGAAATAATTACTTTTATACTTCAAACTATCAAAATTTTTTAAAATTTTTAATTTCTTTCATGAAGTAATCTGATAAAAATCCATCAAATAATAAAATTTTTATACTAATAATATACTAGCAACTGAAGATGAAAGGAAATAAATATATATAAGAATTTTATCATACATTATATGTTAATGGAAAATGTTCGAATTCCTTAAGATATACAAAGGAATAAAATGAATATCATGATTCATATTGGAATCTTTGGAACGAAAATGGGACAAACTTGTCTAAAGTTCCTTTATGTTAGTTTAGTTTTTCACCAGTATTTTTGTAAACATCACATACAATTCAGAATAAGTAAATATCATTTTGTGACAATCCAAAAATGTTTCAATATTCTAAACCTGCGCTAGTGAGGAGGGGATCTGCATGGAAAGCAGACGATGAAAAGAAAAAGAAAATTCGATTTGAGGTTTCTACGAAAAACTGATATTAGATAAACAGTAAAATATTATAGAAAATGTATCTTTTCAGAAATTTGATATCACATTTCAAAATATATAAACAATTTTTATTTACTCGATGCAAATGTTTTTGACGTTTCAGCATTATTGTAATGAATAAAGACCATTTCTAAGATCCATTTTCAGCAAAAAATTTAATAACATACCAATCAATTAAAAATTGTATATTAGTTTGATATTATTATTTTAATTATTCAAAGCATTTTAAATTTTTTTCTACCCAAAATGAACAGTTATTTTATGCTTAGAAAGTCAAATTTTAATTTCGCAGAAGGAATTTACCCTTAGTTTCATTACCGAACTAAATTGAAAATTTGTACTCAGCCAGAATGCTGCAAGGCACATTTATGTATAGATAAGTAGGAACATCCCCAGAATATCGTTTCAGTAAAGTTGTCCTTTTATATACAAATAAAAAAAAATCCGAATAAAAAAATGCCTTAAAATTAACCTATTATGCGGCATATCAGAAAACATTTATGTGTGACGAAGAAGAAATTTACTCAAAGTTTCAGTACGAAATTAAATGGAAAATTATTATACATCCAGAATTTCTTATGCTGTAAAGCATATTTATGTGTAGCTAACTAGTATTATACCCAAAGTCTCATTGCAGTTAAGTTGAGATTTTGTAAACAAATAATCTATCTTAAATTATTTATGTGTAAAAAAGAAATTTTTTTTTTCAAAGTTTCATCATTAAATCAAATTGAAAATTTGTCAACAGACAGACTCACTTATCCTGCAAGGCAAAGTTATGTACAGCTACTTATGAATCTACCCAAAGTCTCATTTCCGTAAAAATGAAATTTTGTATGCAAAAAAGTTTTAAATTAATATCAGGATACATTAATGTGTACTTAAGAAGAAATTTAATCAGCGTTTTCTTTTCAAATCAAATGAAAAATTTATATGAGAAGTATGCCGAAAGTCTCATTTCAGTGAAATTTAAATCTTGCAAAAAATTAAGCTTCTGAAATAAATCCATTATACATATCAAATCACATTTATGTGTAACTAAGAAGAAATTTACTGAAAGTTTCATTATCAAATCAAACTGAAAATTTGTATACATCCAGAACTAGTAATGCTGAAATTCATAGCTATGTACTAAGTAAGAGAGTTCAAGAATTCTCATTTGAAAATAATGTTTTACAGTTACTATTTAAAGTTTAATGTTCCAAATCATACAAACTTTAGTACAAATTAAGGATTTAGGATTAAGGATACGCATTTGTATATTGCTATTGAAGAAAGTAGACAAAATGACGCTCTGCAAATCAATAAATTTTGTAATCAGATAGATTTCAAGGCTACAAAATACATAAATTCAGCTGCCATTTTATTAATGGCCAAGAAGGAAGGTACTCAAAATTTTATTTGTAAATCATGTTGAATTTTTGTAAACAATAAAGGCTCTCATGCTAAACTAGATACTAAGAAAGGTACGAGAGGACATTTTTATAACGAAGCTAAATTGAAATTTTGTTTACAAACATATTCAAAGGATCCAGATTATATTAAGTATGCACTGTTGGAGTTTTCATTCTAAAATTATGGTACACTACCGGGCAGTAGACTGTTCATACAATTAACCGTAAAGTTTAACGAAAAGTAAATTTTTTACGGCTTTGAAACTATTTACATCCAGTATGGTTATGAAACCATGAATACAAAACTATACGGTTTTTAAACCATTTACAGCTAGCATGGCTTACAAAAAAATGAAAAAGAAATTTAACTGTACTTTAGAGCTAGGCTTTTTGTTAGGTAATGGGCTTTGGAGGGGGCAATTGTAATAGTATAACTGGGACTCGAACCCCGATTCTGTTTGAAACTGACAGAACTGGGACCTGAATCCCTATTCTGCCGACCTTGTGACAGACAGATTAGCCCTCTAGACTATAACATGTACCCATTTGCAAGGAACTAAGTAGTTTATTTAGGTGGGTCTAGTTAACGAGATAAACTTCGGGTTGTTTAACCGTATTAGGTGACAGCAGTTAATAAGCAGTTATTCCCACAGTTTACTGTTTGATTGCCATCTTATTTCTGGTTAATTGACTGTTTTGCATGAATACGGTAAAATAACAATTAAATAAATTGTTATTTAATGGTTTTTCCGAGAAATTTTTAACAGTGCGTTGTAAATTTTAAATTTATGAATAGAAAGTAAGGAACTCAAACCACCATATGAAAATCGTTTTGAAATTTTTTATACAATTAAGGTATAAGGTTCAGAAATAAATCAGTTATGGTGCAAATTAAGACACATTTATGTACAAATAAGAAAGGAGGTACGTTAAAAATCATATTGCCGTTTTATTAGGTGGACTGGAGAGTAATGTCGTTCCGGTGCTTTGATATTTGTTAACTAGATTTTATTTTTAATCAATAATGTATTCACCCTCGTTAGCAACAATCTTTCAATACCGGATCGAAAATGAATCGAAAAAAATGAATTGGTTTTTAAGACTAACGAATATTTAATGCGTCGAAGCGACATTACTTTCCGGTCCCTTCATGTATACAAATTCATTTATATCGTAATTCATGTCAATGTTCTGAAATATATTAATTATGCTGCAATTGTATGCTGCAATTGCACACTGTAAATAATTTCGGTTCAAAATACGGTAAATACACTAGCACTCAGACTGCCAATATTTTTTTTTAACCGTAAAATGCAATTTTACAGAGGAACAAAAACATGTAACAAAAATTTGATAAACCATAATTTTTACAGTGATAATTATTGTGAAATCATTGAATCACTGTTCTTAAATAAATATTACGGTATAAAATTGTATGGCAGAAATGGACTTTAAGGATTCTGCACTCAAGGTGCCACTACTTTTCGCCGTAATTTGATCCGGGGTTTTTACTGTGTATAAGTGTTCTTTGCGCATTGACTTGAAATTTTCTATAAAAATAAATTTTGTGATTTATAAGCGAAATGGGAAAATCAGGATTTTTAAAATTATAGGCTGTTTTAAACTGAACATTTTAACCCAAATATCTCAAAACAGATTTGAAAATCAAATACTACATATTTAACTGCGCAATTTCATATTACGAAGAAACTTTTAATGTTGTAATTATGCAACCACAGTTTGCTTTCTGAATGACGCAACATAATTCCATCATCCAGTTATCAACCACTACACACTTCACTAAAATCTTTATTAATTTCGATTCGAAATACCTGAGGGTGTTTTAACAACAGCTTTCATCAAGATGCATTACCACAAAGTAATTTTCTCACAAGTGTATCATAGATTTTCTCTTCAAAATTACTTTATGAACTTCAAAAGCAATTAATAATTCTATTAGAAAATTTGAAATGTTAAGTGATTTATTGAAATAGTGAATTTCATATATGATGATAACTTCTGAAGATATATCCTCTCACGTGACCAGTCTTGCATGATGTTCATAAATTCATATGCTTTGAAATTATTGACATTTTATATGCATGGCGAAGATGCTAGTTTAATCATTTGTCTAGTCTACAATATTCGACTGAGTATATGGGTTATGAATTGAAGTTTAATTATTATTTGATAGAATTAAAATGAATCTATTTTGTTGGCTTTTTAATGTTTGTGGCATGTTTTTACTTTAAATGGTTTTTTCGTAGTATTAAGAAATTTGAGTTAATTCATGGTCATGAATTTAGTGATTTTTGGCCTAAATTAATGTCTTGTTGTGGTAAAGTTTTAATCTTAAGAAACTAGCTATTTATCTAATTAGTTATTTTTGTTATAAATCTAATATTGTTTGGGGTGAAATAAATGTTTTTTTTTTAGTTTAATTTTAATTTGTAGGAAAATGAATGTTAATTACCGCGGTTAGAATTTTAATGCAATTTGGGAATAAATTTGAAAAAAAATTGTTGAAAACTGTACAATATATAAGTAATTAAAGTAGTTATATACTTTTATACTGCGCATGCGCGGAAAAATTAAAATTTTTTAAAAATAATTTTATAGAGAATCGTATTTGGCATAAAATGAAAAAAAAAATCGATTTCAATAACTTAAAAAGTTTCAAGCAATTTTCTATGTAGTTTTTGCACTTTTTAAAAGAAACTCAAATTGAGAAGGGGTTTTCTAAAAATATTATTTTGTAAAATGAGACAAAATTAAGTGACATAAGATAATACCTCACAATAAACGTTCATGCACCGAAACATAATTGTATAAGAAAATAAAAAACTGGAAAAGAAAAAATATTGAAAGGAGGATGATCCCCAACAATGCCGGTGTCATTTGTAATAAATTTTGTTTAATACTACAAAATGAAATTTGCGAAAAAAAACTCTTATCATTTTAAGCTTTCTTTTAGAGAGTACGAAAACTACTAAACAATTTGCTTAAAACTTTTTAAAATTTTAAATAACATAAATTGGATTTTTTTATTAGTTGATAAACACGATTCACTTCAAAATTAAGTAAAAAAAAATTTAAATTTTTCCCGAGCATGAGCAGTATTGCAACTTTATTTACTTATTTCTTTCGCAGTTTTAAGAAAAATGTTCTCAAAATTTGAAACAATATTTTTTTTATTTTTTTCAAACTGTTTCAAAAATTTGTTCAATTTTTTGAAAATTTTTAAAGTTATAGCAAGAAAATGTAAGGCAAACAAACTAGTTTTTATAAAAATGTCGATAGCTCCATAAATATTTAAGCTAAATTTACGAAATGGTGTGCAATTATCACATATAATAACAACCAAAATTGCTATATTTTTCATCATAGGGGTTAAAAAATACTTTTTTCCATTTGTTTCACCATTTGTCCACAGCTGAGAATTCTTAATAAGTTAGGTAAGTTTGCTTTCTTCTTAATTTCATCTTTATTTTTAAAGACCTACTGCAATTGGACAACAGTAAGTGCTTATGGATTTAAGCATTTTTATATTTATTATAATCTTAAACTTAATTAATAACATGTATAAATTTTATAACATTTTGTCCTAGTAAAAATATACTATGTATCATGTAATTTGCCCATGTCAAAAGTTTTAATAATCTATCTTGTAACTTTTATGAGTGAAATATTACTTATTGCTGCAATGAACTATGCATTTCATACATTTTTTTCTTAGAGTTCATAACTTTAAACTTTTAGATAGTTTAGAGACATATGGAATTTCAATAAAAATATTCACGTACTTAGGAGCTTATCAACAAATGCAATAAATTTTCAGAAAGAATTTGAATATTTTTAAGAATCCCCAAATTTGAATGCTTGCGTGACTTTTATATTTGAGTTTTGGAATTCAATATGAGCAGGAAATATACGGTTCGCACAAAGTTAGATTTTAAAGAAAACTCTCCTTTATTTTAGAATGCCGAAACGAATACTTTTTTCCAAATTTTGAAGTATAAATAATGCATTAAAATAAAGAAAATCATGAAATATAGACTGTGTAAATGATATGAAATTTAAATAGTTTTTAAAATTAATTAATTTTAATGAAATTTCTAGGTAAATAAGTTTAGAAATTTTAAAGTTGTACTTCATAATGACAAAGTAATCTTGCACAGTGCGCAAAAAAATAAACGGACCATCCTGAATAACTTTTGAACAAATGATTGAATTTTCACGTTCTAGGACTCAATCTCAATGGTTTGAAGGGGAAGTAAAATATGCTAATAAATTTGTACAGATGATATTTTAAATTACGAAGTCAGACAAAAACGTACTCTCTCTGAAGGAATATGCCACCTTTTCGACGAATCTCTGACCCCCAAACTGTGGGGGGTAGCCTCAATCTGGGAAATATGATCCCAGTAGTTTGATCAAAAGAGCGGTATAAAATTTGGATCCTTTAATATTAATTTTACTTTTTGCGTATTTCGCTTTGTATCAAGAAATATTTAAGTAAATTGAAAAATCTTCGCACGTTATTATAAAAGTTGTTCAGCCACAGATAATTCCACTCACAAAATAAATTTTAGAATGTAATTTTACATGGAAAAGAAAGAATCCGATAATAATAAGGATTAATGAAGAGAGAAGAAGAGAAATATATAAATAATTGTTTCAATAGTTAAAATTGTTTCACAAGCTATTCTTTACTACGATTATTATTCTTTCTTTATTTTTTTTTGTGACAGAAATCTCGAAGAGAGAATTAATCCATTAGTGTTCTTTGCTTTTTGTCGAAAATGTCAACTACTGGAAATTAACAAATGTCATGGGAAATGATGATGCATCAGCGGATCCATCACTCTGTCGAAAACTTTTCTTAGCTCATGATATAAAGTCTTTTCATCACGTATTTATCAGAAAACCTAAAGAGAAAAATCATTGCTGGAAATGTACAGTCCACAAAATAAGTAATGAATTGCCCTAAATAACTATGGATTTACTTATCAGATTTTTACACGCTACGCTTTATATTAAAGGTTTAATGGGGGCATTTTAAGTAGGTGAATTATTTGTTGCCGTAATTAAAAAAATCAGTGAAAAGATAAATTATTAAGTGGGTAAAATTAAAACTAAATGAAAAAAATTGTCCCATTTATATAATACAGTTAACTTGGCAACTATTTGTTTTAATTTAAAAGAACATTTTAACAGGATATTAATTGTTATTGAGTTATTTCATTTTATTTTGATTACCGTTGTTGAACAGCCGACTCCCATTTTTAGGTTTACGACTACAAATGTTCAGCGCCGTATCCTTAGAATTTTAACTCAATCCAGAAGACAAGGAACTTTCTGAATCAAGTATTGGGAGAAATTTGCTTTCGTGGATTACTTCTTGATGAAACTAATCCGCATTTTCATAACATGGAGAAGAAAACCACGAAAACCTCCCGCGGTTAGACTAACGGCAAGGAGATTCTAACCCATGAACCGTCTACTACTGAGGATATTTTACGTCAGCACTGTAGTTGGTGCAAGCCGGATGCGGAATTCGTATCGACCAGCCATCGCTGGGATTCGAACCCGGTTCACCACATTGGAAAACGAACGCTCTATCCCCTCAGCCATCACGGATCTTGACTGAAATATTTAGTGAATAATCGAAACAGTTGAAAGGGATATAGACATTCGACTCCAAGTGAGGTGTCCCAAGTTCGAATCTCAGAGGTGGCTCCATGAAGCGAAGAATCAGTTTGTAAATGAATAAGAGGTTTATATATTTGTAATTCATCATATGGCAGTCAATGATTAACTATTTGTTTTACTACTTAAGTGAAAATTTAAAGTAAGTTAATTTTTGCATTAACTAGAAAAAGCTGTGATTAGAGAAATAAGTGGATGGATAAATTAGTCAAATAGTAAATCAGTTAAAAAATAAATAAAAATTAATGTTCCAGAATTAATGTTCCATTAATTATGTTCCAGATAGCAAGCAGCTTTAAGGCAAACCTTGTATTCGTGACTTATTTTAATTGACACAATAAGATTGATTAGTTAATTATTATTCCTACGAAGCAGTAATATTATTTACAATTCTAAGATTATTTTTTTTAAGATTGAATGAAAATGAAAGCAACCATAAATCTTTACAAGAAATATAATTTCATAGGTTTTATTGCATTCCTTGTTTTTTTAAATTTTTTCTTCTTATTATGTTAAGGTTCGCAAACGCAATTTCTTTTAGATGATGACGTGTAGTGATAGATTCAATCTCGGTAAAAAAGGACTGTTTAGGCAAGCTTAGTGTGCACCTCATAGGGCGTAAACTAGCACAGTTAAACTTTGCATTGTTTGAAACATACATTGTTTATTTGCTAGTCATTTTTAACTTTGTTGTGGTTTCATGATAAAGGTTTCATCTACCTTACAATGCAGTCTGGGGTTGATATGAAAGTCAAAGGCCACTATTTATTTTAACATATTAAACAGGTTAATTAATTGTTACAGTGAGTGAAAAAATTAGTGAATAAGTTTGTAACTGATTAAAAATTTTATAATACGTGTCCCAGATAGCAGTATAAAGTTGGTTTTTATGTCAGCAACAGCTTTTATCACAAAGCTTATAAGGGTTTATAAATAATTAGCAAATAAACCATGCAAGCTTAAAACAATGTTCAATTTAGCTATAGTTTACGTGCTTTGAGGTTCGCATTAAGCTTGTATTAACAACTCTTCTCGAGGTTAAATCTGTGTTTAAAGAAAAAGACACCTTTTGAAATCGAGAATTAATCTTCAATTGCAAATCAATAGTAGAAAGCGCTTTCAAATTGAGGATAAATTCACCCTCTCAAGGTTTATTTTATAACCATCACTGAAACAAGGTTTATTTGCTTAGGCTTTTACGTACTTGTTTAACACTTTAAAGTGAAGGTTGGCCTGATAATTAATTTATCAGCACTAACAAAATGTTGTAGAAGAGAGCCCAGATAAACATAGAATAAAAAAAGGCCAAAACAAGTTCAAAGGGGTAACGCTAAAAAATGAAATTTTTTTGTAAAGAATTTTGCATACCTTTATTCAATATTTGAGGAATCAGGCTTGTCATGTTAATATTTATACTAAGCTTAAAAACAGGACAAATTAGTTAACCTCTCTAGGCCAATTAAATGAAAATGCAAATACAACGTTTGCCATAAAGCTGCCTTCTATCTGGGGTATGGCAGTGAATGGTTTCGATTTGTTTCATATGTTTTCATTGAATTTATTTTACTAACATTAAATAGCTCAAGAAATAGCACTTTTTTTATTCCTATTTAAATGGTAAACTTGACATTCATTTTTCCTCAATAATATAAAAGAAAAGAAAATTAAAATGTATATGAAATTGTCAAAATAAATAGGTAGATACTTTATTTACGTTGCACTGTAACTACATAATGAACTATTGGCTCCTGGGAAACATCCTTGAGTAGGATACGAATACATGACATCACAATTTTAATCCTCTTCAAAGGGGATGATTCCTCTGCTTTGGTAGCCCGATGACCTGAGCACCAAGTAAAGCACTTTACGGTGGAACAGTTCAACGAGGACTGATACAGCGTACAGCGCACCCTCGGTCCCTATTCAAGCTTATCAAAGTGGTGACCCATCAGCTTACTGGCAGCAGCCAGTGATGTTTGACTTCTGTGTTCAACTTGGAACATGAAATTGTCAAACTTAAAATTAATGCACAAATTCAGCCGTCACATTAATTATATTACAACGCTTATTAATAAAATAGTATTGATGTTTTATTTTGTTCCTTGTGAGTGATGGAGCAACTATTTTGAAATTTGATTGGTTTTCAAAATAAATGAAGAAGTTTATTTTCATCATATTAAAATTTATGACATTTCCAAATTGTTATAAATACATCGACAGAAAAAATTGTTATATACCATTTAATCTTATGTAAGATCGAAATAAAACTATAACTTTTATCTACGACATCAAAAAGTCAAATTTGGAATATCTATCACTTTTGAGACGTCAAATAATGGTTATCTAGGCAATTCCGATTTTTCTTTACCATCACATAAATTCAAAAGTTATCTGGAAAACTTCAGTAAACTCATTACAATAGCTAAATTAAAGATGACATTTTATTCAATACATTTCCCACAATCTCATTCATTTGGAAACAGCTTTCGAAGAGTTTAGTTTCTTTCTCTCTCTCTCTCCTTGTAAGTGAAAGGAACACGCTAGTTTCAAGTGTC
The DNA here is from genome assembly GCF_982258835.1 of Parasteatoda tepidariorum. NCBI lineage: Eukaryota > Metazoa > Arthropoda > Arachnida > Araneae > Theridiidae > Parasteatoda > Parasteatoda tepidariorum. The sequence continues at coordinate 101,495,807 of NC_141761.1, forward strand.
AAAGAAGGAGTTTTCAAAAGGTACAACTAAAAGCATGTCATTGTGTATTAAACGAAAATTTAAGAATCGAGTCTGATAGCGTTTTAAAAGACTTTTTGAGTTGAAAAGATGACACTTAAAAAATATGAATGAAAAGTTATTAGCAAAAGGTAGAGATCATTTCTTTACCGACAATAAATTTCTACATTATGATTTTTGGAAAACAAATACAAAACTAGCACTGTGTTTTTTTTAACAAAATAGTTAAATGGGATAAATGTTATTGATTGAAATAATCCTTTTTTTATAGCAAATAATAATTTTAGATTAATAAAGGTAATAATTTTAGATTATGCTTCTTAAAAATCTTAATGGGAATCTTAATGATTGCATTTTCTTATTTGCAATGCAACAGGTGACAAAAACATGCTATATCTAAACTACCGTGAATGACCAAAATCAAGAGAATGTCGACTTTCACCGCTGAATGCGGTGAAAGTCGACATTCTAACCAAACCGACTATCATAGTCGCTTTGGTGAATGTTCGAAGTATTTGTTATATCAGATTTAATATCAATTTATTCATTGATATTATTGCATTTATTCAATATTTTAATATCTGCTGAGGATAGATTAGGAGAAACATCAGTGTTCGGAGTACTGGTTAAATGCATACTGGGCAGTGGCACTGAACCTTAAAAAACATTGATGTAGGGCAGTGGCACTTAACTAGACATAGTATCTATGTTAGGGCGACCGGAAAGTAATGTCGTTTCGGCGCATTAAATATTCGTTAGTCATTAAAACCAATTCTTTTTTTCCCCGACTCATTCTCGATCTGGCATTAAAATGTTGTTGCTAACGAGGGGGAATACATTATTGATTAAAAATGAAATCTTGATAACAAATATCATATGCGCCTAAACGATATTACTTTCCGGTCCCCCTAATAATTGTGACATTTGCCAAAGTGACTATGGGATTGTCAACGGTATATATCGGTGGAAGTCAACAACCACCAATTTCGGTCACAGTAACATATATATATATATATATATATATATATATATATATATATATATATATATATATATATATATATATATATATATATATATATATATATATATATATATATATATATATATATATATATATATATGTATATATATATAATATATATATATATATATATATATATATATATATATATATATATATATATATATATATATATATATATATATATATATATATATATATATATATATATATATATATATATATATATATATATAGTTTAAAAATGAAGAATAAAACAAAGAAAAATTATAGACATATGAAAAAAAGGGGGTGGGAAATAATAAGTAAAAAAAATAACAAACAACATTTTATTTAAAAAAAAAAAATTAAGTGTTAATTAAAAAACCGAAAAAAAAGCCGGAAAAAAAAGATATAATCGTTTCTTCAGCCCACACGATTATATCCGCAAATCATATGTCTATAATTTTTCTTTGTTTTATTCTTCATTTTTAACTTATCTAATGAGTGCTGTTTACTTGCAGCTTAAGCGCAATAAATGAAACTTATTGTTTTTCTTAACTTTCTTAGTGTTTTCTTGTATTTATTTATTTTATATATATATATATATATATATATATATATATATATATATATATATATATATATATATATATATATATATATATATATATATATATATATATATATATATATATATATATATATATATATATATATATATATATATATATATATATATATATATATATATATATACACAACCAATTGTCAGGATGTTCCGATATTCCTGTTAGGTTATAGAAATTTGTTTTTCAATTGATATAAATAGTTATGAAGTTTGCTGATAGGTGGCATTGTACTCTCTATAAGGTACAAAAACGATTCTTTTAAAGTATATGCGCTTGTTTTATGATGCTGTTTAAAGAAAGTAACTTGTTACATTAAAGTTTTGATAAAAAGGTGGAGAACTTGTTACTTTAATTCTGCGTTCGATAAGGCCGTTCCGACTCTATCATTAAAGTATAGCTTGTAAAAGTGTTTTTAAGAAAAGTGATTGTGCGGCAAGATCTCCGTTATTTTATTAGAGCATTTTATAATTACCATATCGTTTTTTTTTATCAAAGCAACTTAAAATTTGCATATCACTTTTTTTTTATCAAAGCAAAACTAGTTAAAGCATCTTAAAATTAAATCTTTTAATGTGATCGATTTTAATTTCTCATGTCGACTACTGCTCCATCTCGTGGTTTAATTTTAACTATTTTTCTTTCACAAAATTTTTTGATTCTTTAACATAAACAAAGATTAAATTTTTAAGTTATTTTCATCAGTGGTTCATTCTTTCAGTCTTTTGAAAGTTTGACTTTAATTATAATCACCCTGCAAAGATTAAGAGTTGTCATTAGAGAACACGACACAAAGCATTCCCAAACACTTTCGAATAGAATTTATATTTCTACTTGATAATAGATTATACATTTAAAATTTTTTTTTTTACGAAATAAACTCTCATCCTTTTATATATACTAAGAGGAAATATTGAGTTATTCTGAAAAGCGGTTCTTTTTTTTACAGTCTTTTGGAAGTGCATCTTTAATTATAATCACTTTGTACATATTACGAGCTGTCATTTGAGAACACGACACAAAAGCATTCCCAAATAGTTAAAAATAAAAATTAAGTCACTAGAAAATAGTAAAATTTACTATGTTTATCTTTTTGGGGCTATGATGACATCCAAATCTCGGTAATTTTTGCCGGAGTGCTTTGGTAATGATTTTGGTAAAATTAACAATAAAATATAGTTTTTTTTAACATTATATGAATGTTTTTTGTACCATATGCTTCGAAGTAAATGCGATAAAATTTAGTATCATTCAGTAATTTCATCATGATACTTTAGAGCAAGGCTTAAAAATCATTTATAAGGTTAAATTTACTTTTCAGTTTTTTAATTATTATTGAATATGTAGTAACGTGTAATGGTGGTGAAACCTGTTGGAAGAGTAACAAAAGTCACGAATTCGAATTGAATTTGAATGATGCTGATTTTTTTTCTTTCAAGAAAGTAAAAAACAAAAAGTGGAAAATAAATTAAAATTATGCAAATTATTACTTTCTCATTTTAATATATTTTTACTGATAAAATTCTGAACTATAATTTTGCGAACAAGAATTTTCGTAAAATTGTTGCCACGAAGAGAAAAAAATTACCAAATAAAGGTTTCAAATATATTGCATTTTACTTTTTTTTAAATTTTATTTTTTGAATCAGAATTATGATTTTTTTACCAGAAATATTATTACCAAACAGTATAATTTTCCCAGAATTTCCTCTCCGTGTGAGCAATATCTCACTGATTATAAACACCTATTGACAATATCGAGGTTAAATTTCTTATGATATATTTTCAACCCAGACATAACTCATTCAATAACATAATACTTTTTATAAAAAAATTATTGAAATTTTGTTTTATTAAAATGCATTTTAAAGCACTATTCAGAAATAATTAATTTAATAATAAAGGAAAAAAAAACAGAAGATGTATTACTTTGCTGAAAGGTAACGAAACCGCTTTAAACAAATTGTTTTATGAAAAATATTGTATTTACTTGATACGTAAAAATACGTAAATCTTCGGGGGAAAAAATGCTGCCAATGTTTTTGTCGTATCTGCAAAATAATGGTATTCCATGGGAAACATTTTTCAAATGTCTTTCCATAATTCGTAAAAATGTCAACAAAAATAACTAAACGAAATAAAAAACAAGAAAAATAACTATTCAAATAAATAATAGCGAACAAAGATAGGTTGAAAAAGGTTTTTGAGTTTTTATTTTTATAATAAATCATGGCTGTAGAGAAAGCTATTCTCTCATGGGATGTATTTCCGACTCAAATATTACATAAAGAAAAGGAAATCAGAAATAAATATAAATAAATGCCTTAATAAATGTAGTTGAAATACATAGAAAAGTTTAATTTATGATTCCATTAAATTTGTTTGTTATCTTACCTACTTTTTCCTGAAAACAATGAAAAATTCGGGTAATTTATTGTGTTTGTTAAAAGAAAGCAAATGTTTAATTTATTATCTGTTCTAAACTCTTGTATTTATATTAGGCAGAAATTTTCAAGTTTATGAGAATTATCTAATATTTAAGAAAAACAATTCTTTGTTTGATGTACATAACAGGTAGAAGAGACAGTCTAAGTTTAAAAACTGTAAAAACACGTGCAATATTACAAAAAAATATATATATATATTCAAAAAATTCATACCGTTTTTATACGCAAGGAAAACTAGTTACTTGTTTTTATTATATATATTGTACAAATATATTTTAAAGGTGTTTTAATTTTGCAAATAATATTATAAAATTAAAGATGTTTTTTAAAATCTACTAATAAATATGTCATTTTGTGTGTATTTTCGGCACCGTAGTTCGCCATATTTGGATACCTGAAAGTTACGTCATCGTAGGTAAATCTCGGCATTAGTGGATTCTGAAGCCAATCAGGTTTGACACACACGCCTGACATTACTTATAGGTAATCAATTAAATATGATTTGAATCATATGGTTAGGCATAAACACTTCACTTCTTCTAGAGTTGTAAGCATGCAATGGAATTCATGCAAGTAGGTCCGGATTTAAGCTTGGTGGGGCCCTAAGCTACTGAAAATGATGGGGCCCTTATAAGTTCAATTCCATTTATATACACCTAAAGTAAACTGCCACTTAGTTGAGTTTTAAGATTATATTATTAAAATTTTGATAATATTACTTTATTTTGAAATATAATAATTGTGATGAGAATATTATGTAGAACCTTTCTTTTATTGCACATATTTTTTGAACGAGGATAAAAACTTACAAAAGAAACACATTTTAAGCACAGAGTAAAGAGTCTCATTAGAGATTCAGCATATTTCGATATCATTTTTGTTTCGTTCTTACTTAATATTAATTTGTTTGCGACAGTTAATTTGTATACCTCTTTGACTACATTTTTGAGGAGTTTAAAAATATATTACTGAGGATTTTAACTGAAATGAAATTTGCTTTTTTTGTATGCCTCTTTTATTACGTCATCATCACACCCACACGCAATAACTGTCTACTCTAAATAATGCCATATAGAATAAGATAGCAAAACAAACGTGTGAAGTTATTTCAATTCTTATTCAAAAGTATTAGTCAATTTTTTTTTTAAACTGACAATTTCTGTCCTTTTTAGATATTTTAAAGTGCTATTTAAAACTGTTGCATATCACTTGAAAGCATTAAATATATCATTTGTACAATTTTAAAGTAAAATAAAAGGGAATTCTGATCCTTAGAAACAGATATTAAATAGTCTGATGATCGAATGATGGAGCAAAAAAAACTTTTTTACCTCTTAAACTAAAAAAATTGTTTATTTATAAATAATTTATTAATACTCAAATTGCTTGAAAGATGATATGTTCCCTACTAATGACAACGAAGTTTCTTGTTTTATTCAGTCATTTATTTATATTTATTATGTCCGAGAATGTAAAAAAGAAAAAAAAATGCATTTTGGGCTTCTGCGGGCCCCAGCTCCGTATAAAACTTTTAAAAAAGAGAGGGGAGAGTGGGATCTGGGGCCCTTCTCATCTCGGGACCCCAAGCTACAGCTTATTTAGCTTATGCGTAAATCCGGCCTTGCCTGCAAAGTGACATAATGTGGGTATCTCGATCCTGATTGGTTGTTGGAACTTGGCGTTTGTTTACGTCTTCACCTGTTCATTCCATTCTATTACGAGTAAGTCAAGTCCGATTCTCTTAAGTGACTCATTCTATTTTCTTTCACAAAGATTCTTTTACAAAGCTTTCAATTCTTTCACCATATATTTCTTACTTAAAGCAAAGACACGAAGACATGTAGCAAACAAACTAATTATGCATGGAAGTTGCCAGATACACATAACAAAAATATATCGCGATTAGAATAAAATGCATAGAGGAATAATAAATCCAGGTTATGTGAAAGACATAGAAGATAAATAATTATATTTTAACGAATTCAGTTTGCGATTTAGCGTTGTATTTAATTAACTTCACGTTAATTAACATTCTTACTTATGTGGGGAGACTTAGCACAACTTTAACACACCTTTTCGTTTATAAACAATCAGCTGGCGGTGAGGTCATTGGTGACGCGTAAAGGTATCAGTGATTGTCTTCTTCCCCAGTTGAAAGTACCCAATTCAATCGTAATTTTTACGTAAATTGTTTTCCCGGGATAGACTGGTTGGCAGGGTGCTAGTAGTGAATGGTGACTGGTGCACGTTATGTCTGTCGCCTCACAAAGTACTTCATGTTCACATAACAAATTATACTTCTGGGGGTAATGAATTGGAGATTGATCGTTCTCTGGTTTCAGGTCAAAATTACGATCTGTAGATGAATGTATGGGTGTATAAATGAATCCGCCTTATAAACGAGTGTGATGAATGGTCGTGGTAGAACTCGAATTCTTGGCCATAGATGGTGCCATTGGAAAACAAGAACAATTGCATCGCTTGCCTTAATTACCTAAGACAAGAACAACGTAAATTGCTTTGTTTAGAACCTTTCTTGCACCGATTTGTGATATACTAAATATAAAGCTCGCGAAACTCAAATAAAAGCGAAAATAAAATGCCTTGTAGATAATTGCGAAAAAATTTCACACAATTTCAAGCATCGATCGAAAATGAAATCGACCCATGTTCGTCACCCGAATAAATATTAAAGATTTTTTAGGGTGAGTACATGAAGGATAGAACAATTTATAAAATTAATATGAAAATGAAATAAAATCCATCTGAACCCTTTGACGCAGAATTTTTATTAAACATATTTTACATACTTTTTTCATTGTTTTGCAATAGTTTAGGTCAAAATAATGGAAAAAATATTGTATTTAGAAATGTAATAATTTATGGTCATGAAATTCAGCCTGAAATACATGTTTCTTTTTTGTGCATTAAAGTTAGAACATTCCGAACTCTGCTCACTTACAAACAATAATTTTTCAAGTTTGCGCATATTTGCAGTTACTTAGATTTAAGCGAAACAGTTACTTATTATTGAAATTTCTCTGATTTATAAAGTCATTATTAATGAATTTTTAAATTTGAATGAATTTTTTTAAAAATTAAAGTTTTTTGACTGTCTATTTTGGTACAGGTATAATTCCTATAATCTAGCAGATTTTTCAGTTGCTATATATAATTAAAAGATGCCAAAATATAATTTTGCTTGTAGCGAGATCTGGAGAAAAAATGTATAAAATGTACACTTTTGTCCTATCTGTATCAAAGGCAGACCAAATGTAAAAATATTTCATTTTATTTTTATTAAAATTTATTTTGCGTTAAATACTAAACTTAACCTTAAAATTTCTTAATTGACGGAGAACAAAATCAGAGGCGAACATTAATCATAATTCCGTTTTACGAAACAAATAATAAAGAAACAATTAGGTAGCATAAAGTATTCTTAAATCGTCGAATTCAGGTGATTCTCATAATCCGTATAACCGATTTCCATTATTTTTTGTAGATAGCTCTTTTATTACCGAAGATTGCTTTCCAAACATACATTTTATTTTTATTTTATTTTTAAAGCTGGAAATAGTATCATGCATTGGCGATTTTATAGGGGCCAAAATACCATCGGCTACAATTTTGGAGCTTGTCCTGAAGCAGTAAATCGCGTAATAATTCTCTTTTTTTTCTAGTAAGGTCTTTTTTTGCCTTTTGAGAAAACCATCAGAAATCCATTACCGAAATAAAAGCATAACTTTTTAAATTGTAAGTTCAGTAAACTGGTATTTTATGGTCGTATTTTAGCTCATTTTATTGCTTGGAATTCAGTATATTGCATTATTTAGATTGTGAGGAAAAATTGAAAAATTCTTTCAATTGATCTTAGTTCCAGACTTTTTCAGTTCCGATTCAAGTTTACAATTACGATCCTTTCATTTAAATAATCGAATCTTTAAACGGAAACGAGGAAATTATCTAAGAAAATACTTTTTTTATACTCTTTTAACTTACAATAATAATAAAAAAATTTAATTTTTCTACGATGAAACCTTATGTTTCTGATGCTGCATCACACGTGTATCAGAATTTTAAGTTTGTTGCTCTTAACTCAGCTTAATTAAATCATTTCATTTTCCCCACGATGGCATTTATTTTTTGAGTCAGTGACTTATTTTAAATACATAGTTTCTTTTAGTTTAACTGCAGTCGAATAAGGTTTTTCTGATAGAGATAGTCAATTTAAGCGCCACTTACGACAATTCAGCATGGTGACCCTTTTCTGAAAAGAAAAACTTTTTCTAACCAACGTTACACTACCAACAGATGAGCCGTAGGTTTATTGCAATTTTAAGGTGTAAGAATTTGTGATGTTATGACAATTCATTTTATGACAATTCAGCACCAAGCGTGGTGACCCTTTTCAGAAAAGAAAAACTTTATTTAATCAACGTTGCATTACCAACAGATGAGACGAAGGTTTATTGCAATTTTAAGATGTAAGGATGTGTGATGTTAAGACAATTCAGCACCAGACATGGTGGTCCTTATTTGAAAAGAAAAACTTTATTTAACCAACGTTGCACTACCATCAGATGAGCCCAAGGTTTATTGCAATTTTAAGATGTAAGGATGTGTGATGTCCCTTTTTAAATTTTCAATAATCTACATAGAAAAAAAAGCATGGTCAATAATACCAGAATATGGTAAATCTTATCGTGTTTCTGGCTCTATGGGAACTTCAAAAAGTTTGGTAACTTTCACCGCAAGCGCTTTGCTAATGATTTTGGTAAAATTAATAAAATATGGTTTTATAAAATGCTTAAAAAAATTGGTAGACGTGGTGAAACTTGGTTATTTTATCATGATACCTTTGGGATTGTCATAAAATCATTTACTTTCTAGTATTTTTTATTTTTTTTTACTAAATGTGCGGAAAGCCGTTACCGAACAAACGAAATAACTACCAACAATGTATTTTAGCCTTATTACCACTAGAAAAGATATTACTATACAAGTATGGTAACTTTATCAAAACTTTATTCTCCTATACACTAATTAATAGAAAATAATTTTGTTCAGAAGTAAGCAATTATTTACCTATTCGCTTTTATTAGTGCAAGAAATAAATTTCATTTAAAAAGATTAAAAAGCGTATTGATACCTATTTAAAGGTGTTTGGTTAGTAGTTTTAACCAGTCACTTTTGGTGAAATTTGCTCAATATGGGTCCTATAGGAATAGGCACCGAGGGACCAATATTGGGATGTCTAGATTTTTAAATATTGGTCCTAGAATGGCCTATATTGGCCCTGCATTGGTCAACATAGAACCTATATTGGCTAAATAATGGATATAAAATACCGGATGATTCTGACAATGTTATATAGGACCGATATCGGTTGTAAAGTGGCTGTAAAATATCGGGTGAATTGGAAAATTCTATATCGGGCCAATATCGGAAAATTAACGGCCTTTTGAATCCTTATTGAGCCAAGATTTATGAATATTGGCTCAATGAGGACCCAAGTTATTTTGCTGCTTGGTTAATAGCTTCTGAAACTGCAATTATTATCGGGTAGCTTTTACAACTAGTCACTTTTGGCGAAACATATCTCAATTTTTAATAGCATTTTTCTTTAAAATTGTTAAGAAAATATTTAAAATCACCAAAAATAGACAAATAATATCTTTCCATCAAAAATTAAAACTTAAGAGAAAATCCCTCACCTCTGCATAAATCGAAATAAACATTTATTTTGAACAAAAGAAACGTAGTTTTAAGTAATACAAATAAAAAATATTTCAAATTTTTAGCTCGAATCTTGTGCCTAGCCTCATTACACTATCCTCATCAATTTTCAAAATCTTACATTAATAGCTTCTGAAACTGCAATTTATTATTATCCGGTAGTTCATTATGAGGACGGGAAATATACATATAAAAAATAATGTCTGTTTTAAATTGGCCATTAGTGAAATGCTTTCGACAAAAATGAACATTTAACGAGCACAGCTTCCATTCCATAGATTTATTACTTGAGTCCATGTGAAACTTCATCTCCCAGGCTTATCTTTTAAAACGCTAGTTTTTTTCATTCCACACAGAAACTATCTGAGCATGAAATTTCGTTCGTAAAGAAAGTTCTCATTTAAATATTTTGAAAATATTTTATGTTTCCTTCTCTTAAGCCATTCATTCAGAAAGAGCTTTTTCAGTTTAAAAAATGCAGTGAATATGTAATGTATGATCTTAAAGTATTATTGGTAATAATTTTAAGAATATTTATGAAGAACTGAAAGATAAAAGTCTGAAAAAATGTCTGTAAGATTAGTTTCAATTAAGCAAAAGTAAAAATGACACCGGAGTATAAAAGTGTAATATTTTTTAATAATTCATGCACTGAGAAAAAAAAAACTACCGGTATATAGTACAATTTTATATGTTTCTGGTTCTGGCTCTACCAACACCAAAATATTGGTAAATTTCACCGAAGCGCTTTGGTAATGAATCTGGTAAAATTGACAATAAAATATGTATTTTTTCCTTATAAATTTTTTCTACCATATCCTTGGTAGTAAATGAGCAAAAATGTTGTGGTATTTGATAATTTTATCACGATACATAGCATATTTAGAACATGGCATATTTAGAACATGACATACTTAGAACATGGCATAAAAACCATTTATTCGGTCAAATTTACTTTTCAGTGTTGCAATTATAACTAATTAAAAGGAATAGGGTTACAGTTCAGCAAGGAAATATTGGAATAACAATAATTGTAAAAGTGGTATAATAAGAATTTTCAAAAAGTCAGTTATAATTAAAGAGTTTTATAGTTTTCAGTCAGTTATAATTAGGAGTTTAGAAATTGAACGTATTTATAGTAGAAAAGGAAAGACATTTTTCGAAAAAAAAATCAATCTGGATTTTTTGAGAAAAGATATTATTTTAATAATATTTTTAATTTAGAAAGCATTCAATTGCAAACAAATATTTGTTTGCTTTATTCATTGATTTTGCTGATGCCAAGAAATAATTAATGTTAATGAGTAATTAAAATTTTAGTTTCAATTAATGCACTTTTCAGTTTAATAATTTTAGAAAAAAGGTAACAAATAACCAGCCATTTATTTTTAATTAATCACGATACACCTGCTACGAAAACCTGGAGATTCTTGTTTTACATAATTCATTTTTAATTTTGACATTTTTCTCAAGCTGAAGTGACAAAAAAGTTTTTCTTCTTCTTTCACCTTGTAACGAGGAATAATTTTCTTTTCATTTTAACATCGTAAGAAGCTTCGTGAAAGGAAAAGTTTTTAAAAAAAGAAATAAGTAATACCGTAATGATGAATGATAGTATAAGAAGTTTAAAGTTTTCTCCACATTTACATGTTCAAATAAGCTCTAGCTGTTGTTTTCTTTCTTGAAAAAATTCAGGTAGGCTCACTTTTTCAGTAATAATATAAACGACTTTGTAAATTTAGGCAACTCGCAATGGTATATTTTTTGTTCTCTTTCATCTTTTTTGTATATACAGGATTGTTTAAAATGACTTAAAGTTAATTTAAAAAAAAAAAAAAATATAAGCTTCATCTATAATGTATTTCATACTAAAACAAAAGTTTTTGTGCAAATTTAAAAACTTATTTTATTGGTGCTAAAGAATAAAATTATTATTTCGAAGTGTAACCCTCAAAATAGGATTTTAGTGGAAGGGAATTGTTTTAATCTACCTTATCAGAATAAGATAATCAGGATTGTTGAAAAAGGCTCAAAATTAATTAAAAAAGGAAAGCTTCATCTATAATGTATTTCATGCTGAAACAAATGTTTTTCATGCAAATTAAAAAACCTATTTTGTTTATGATAAAGTATAAAATTATTCCTTCGAAGTGTAACCCTCAAAGTAAGGTTTTAGTGGAATCGAATTGTGTTAACTATACCTTATCAGAATAAGATAATCAGGATTGTTGAAAAAGGCTCAAAATTAATTAAAAAACGGAAAGCTTTATCTAATATGTGTTTCATGCAGAAACAAATGTTTTTTAATTCAAATTTAAAAACCTATTTTGTTGGTGATAAAGTATAAAATTATTCTTTGGAAGTGTAACCCACAAAATAAGGTTTTAGTGGAATCGAGTTGTGTTACCGATACCTTATCAGAATAAGATAATCAGGATTGTTGAAAAAGGCTCAAAATTAATTAAAAAAACGGAAAGCTTTATCTAATATGTGTTTCATGCTAAAACAAATGTTTTTTATGCAAATTTAAAAACCTATTTTGTTGGTGATAAAGTATAAAATTATTCTTCTGAAGTGCAACCCTCAAAATAAGATTTTAGTGGAAGGGAATTGTTTTAACTATACCTTATCAGAATAAGATAATCAGGATTGTTGAAGAAGGCTCAAAATTAATTAAAAAAGGAAAGCTTTATCTAATATGTGTTTCATGCTGAAACAAATGTTTTTCATGCAAATTTAAAAACCTATTTTGTTGGTGATAAAGTATGAATTATTCTTTTGAAGTGCAACCCTCAAAATAAGTTTTTAGTGGAATGGAATTATTTTAACTATAGTTTATTGAGCTCTTAATTCTCATGCACATACCTCAACATTATTTTAGATCTTGGTTAAACCTTAAATTAATTAACTAACATTTAAAATTATCTACTATTTCGTAAAAAAGTATTAACATTTACTTTAAGTTTTAATTTTTCTTCAGTTTTTCTGGAAAAGTTTATTTTAAGTACATTTTCCATTGGACTTTAACCTTTAAATGCTCCTTTTAAGTGTGCTTCAGGAAGCAAAGAAAAAGAATGGAATCACAGCTTGAGCACTTTTAAATCAAAGTAAAGCTTTTATCTCATTATATTGTAAAAAATTTCAAAGTCTACTTTCGATTTGACAA